>NC_056743.1:1263804783-1264064783 GCF_019279795.1 Protopterus annectens
TTGGTGATGTATGCACCTCTCTAGAATCTTTGAGAGGGGTGAAAGAATCGCTATTGGGCGATAGTTAGAGATGTCGGTAAAGGGACCGCCTTTATGTGGGGGAATAATGAGTGAGGTTTTCCACAAGATTGGCACAGTGTTTTCGGTGACAGATCTGTTAATTAGTAATGAAATAGGGTAGGGTATGACTGTGGATGCAAATTAGATTGGAGGTATTTGGCAGGGATGTTATTGGCGACGAGGGTGGTAGGTTTGAGTTTAGTTAAGAATATTTTTATAGAGTATGTTTGTACTGGCTTGAGTGAGAAGGGGATGGTGTTATGTTGGATCTTAGGGGGTTGAAGGATGTTGGTCAGGGTAGAATCATTTATGAGTTTAAGTATAGTGGAGGTGAAGTAGTTGTTAAAGCTGTAGGCTATGTCAAGATCTGTGCCAGTTGTATTGGGGGGGGGGTGGTGTGGTGGATTTGCTGGTCTGGAGGATACTATTTACTGTTACCTAGAATTTCTGAGGGTTGGTATTATGCTTATTTTGTAGGGAGATGCAGTAATTTTGCTTTTCCAGCTTTACCTGTTTTTGGCCTTATTCCGAAGTGTAAGAAAGGCTTGCCTATTTGTGGGTATTTTTTGAGCGTTTATATCGTTATCGAAAGATGAAAATGCTATTTCATCGAACCTAAAATATCTAAACCACATAATATTGAACATTTAGAACAGCAAATTTTTTCCTTGGGAAAAAATTTGCTATTCCGAAACACATACACACAACACAAGCACACCTAAAAAACATCAATACACACACATACACTTATAATCCTACAACTAACCCTACACTAAACTATACATACACTACTATCTATCCACTTACCTTAACCCAAACCCTAACCCTAAGGTCCGTCACTACCGCACACTAACCTAATTTGCGGCCTAACCCTAACTCACTTAATCCGCCCCTAAACCTAATTCACCTAACCCGCGCCCTAACCCTAATCACCTAACCCACGCCCTAACCCTAACTCACCTAACCCATGTCCTAATTCTAACAACAACACAATCGCACACTTACATGAACCCGATCCGTCAATCTCCACCACAGCGCTGAAAATAGCAGAGCCACAGAACCGGCCAACCGAATTCTTTCCCTAGGAAAGAATTCAGTGTTCTGCAGCTTCTCTATTTTTAGTGTTTGATCAAAATGGTCGATATTAGAACATTCAAAGTTTTAAAACTTCGATGTTCTTCTGATATAGACCCATTTTTTGATGGTGCCAGATTTTCCAGTCTGTGTTCCTATTTTGGAGTAAGGTTCTTGTGGTTTTTTGGAGCCAGGGGGTGGGGTTGCTGTGTACCTTAATTGTTTTTATGGGGGCTAGTTGGTTGAGGATGTTTAGAAATGTGGAGTTGAAGTATTCAACTGCTCTGTCTAGTGGAAGGGTTTTGATGGGAGACCAGTCACAATATTTTAAGGCCCTGAGGAAGTCCTTTTTGGGAAGTTTTTGTGGGAGTGGGTTTGTAGGAAGGAGGGGGAGTTGTTGGTTTTCAGCCTATGTCTAAGGATAAAGGTGGGGTTGCAGTCACTGAGAGCATTGGCCAGTGTGCCACCTGGGTGGACAGTATTGGGTTGATTGATAAGGATCCAGTCTAATGTGGATTCCCTTTTAGTAGCCTTGTCTATACGTGTGGGGGACTGAATGAGTTGGGTGAAGTTATACAGACTGATATGGCAGGTTGGAGTCGGAAAGTGGATAGAGCTCCAGTCAATGATAACATCACCTAATATGATGGTTTCCTGGGGAAGAGAGTGGGAGACCAAGTGGAGTATAGTTTCTATGATTGATAGGTTCTCGTCTGAGGGTATACAGATGCCAATTATGTTAAGATGTTTGTGTTGATTTATGGAGAGTTTAGCGAGTAAGGTTTCAGTGTTTTTGAAGTCTGGGGTATCTGTATGTAGGAACTGAACTTTTAAGTTAGTTGTATGAAGTAGGGCTATTCCACTGCCTCTTTTCTGTGCCCAGTTAGACCTGAGAATATTGTAACCAGGTGGGGTTATGGAATTATCCTTGATATGTGGTTTAAACCATGTTTCAGTGATAGCTATGATACCGGGGTTATATAAAGAGATGGTGGAATGAAGCTGTTCTATTTTGTTCATTATACTGTGGATGTTTAGGTTTAGAATTAGTAAATCATTGAGGTTTTGTTTGGAAGGAAGGTCAGGATTATTGCTGTTATTGGTGGGGTCACAGGGGCTGGGTTAGGTGAATATCACCGCCTAGTAATAGTTGGGTAGAAATGGATGTTATAGCTCTGAGATACAGTATTATTAGGGAGTGGTATTGGAAATTTGTTTGTTTTTTGAATGGAGTGGGAAAATATTTAGGGGGGCTAGGATGATGGGAGTTTGGTAGTTGGGCATTGGGAGTATGCTTGTAAGACTAGGGGATTGATATTGCTGTAGGGTAGGGTGGGTGATTTCATGTTGCTATAGTGGGTGGATGGGAGATGGTAACTGGTGCTGATGGTGGCTGTGGTGAGATGTAAGTAGGGAGGTTAGTGACAGAAGAGTAGTGAGTTGATGGGGGTGGGGTAAAAGAGGTATATCGGAGTAGTAATCGGTAGAGGAGGGAAGTTCTTGTATTAGAAGGGGGCATGCAATGGATGGGAGGAGGTTGATGAGAGTGTTGGAATAGGAGAGGCCAGAGCAGAGTGGGGGATGGTGTGAGAGGTGTTGGGGTTTGGGATGTCATTTGGAGAGTAGGTAATGGATGGATAGATTTATTGGCTAGTGGGTGTGACACAGAGGATCAGCTGATTAGGGGAATGGATAAATGTAGAAATAGTGGGGTTGGGTGGGAATTGAGGGCAGGGTAGGGGAATGGAGCGGGGCTACACCAGGAACACAGAATGTGCGCCAAAAAAAAAAATCAGTGAATGAACAGTATTCAGCCTGGTAAGTTAATCAGCCTTATCTACACCAAGGGTCGGAGGACTGAGATACTGATTATTTATGGTGGTGTGTTGAACTAGTGAGGTGTAGGGGTTACGAGCATGGTTTACCAGATGAGATAGAGAGAGAACCCTGCACTGAATTTCCTTTTGGTTCCGAGCCTGGAGCTTAACAGGTGGGAATATATATCAGGTAGGCAGAAGGAATGGCTAGAACCATTCTACTGGTATCTGTTGCAGGAGTGTGATACCTGAGAATTTGGTGCCACATAGTGGAATAAAGACTAATTTATGGAAGGCCTCAGGATTGGAATGGAGTGGAAATGGGTATTTTGCTGTGGGTCAGTGGGCTAGGTTGCAAGTGTGTGATCCTGTAATTGCTTTTACAGCAATCAGCAGAAAAACTTTAGGTAGGAAGATTGCCAACAGTTAGTGGGGCAGCTTTAATTAGATTTTGACCTACTTTGTTGCCTTATTGAAGGGCTCCTTCTAGCTGGTGGTCTTTCTATTGGAAGCACCCGCCAAGAGAAATGAGTGCTGGAAGGGGGATTATGCATTGGGAGACCTCTGCCGATGGCTGAAAAACAAACGGGAGAATTTACTACATAAGCCAGTGATATTGGGTTTGGAGTCAGTTACAAATACAAAACACAGAATTAGTAGCAGGAATAATTAGAAATGGATATTATTCAACTAGTGGCTATAGGACAGAGAGTTTCTGCTTAATATATAAGATCAATGGGTATGCCCAAGCAAATTCAACAGTAGGAAGACAGAATAAAAATAGGCATGCTGTTGAAGGGGGTAGCAGGCAACCGAGGATCTTGGGGAACAACTAGTGGGCTGGAGCAAGGATCTAACTACATAGCTAGAACCATCTCCTGCTGGAGTGGAAGATACCTTAAACAACACAGGGGAATGCTGATTGTACTATGCTTTGGTAGTGGCGATAAATGATAATGCATCGGTAGAAACAGCAATACAGCAAAATAGAAATGAACAGCATACACCGTACTTTGGGTCCAACAGTTATGCTACACTATTAGTATTTACATTAGCTAAACAAACACAGGTCAAAGTAATTTCAACAGTGGGTAGAGACAGCATTAAAAAATAAAAGTTTGACCACAATGAGTAGTTAATAGTTCATGCGTCATGTCCATTCATGGTAACAGTTACAATACGCTGCAGGAAGAGCCAGTAACCAATTAACAGAAAACTATCCACTTTTTGCAGTTAACTACACTTTAGATGTTTTCATTAGAGAACAAATATAGGACTATGCAGAATCAGATAGACCAACTTTCACCAGTGAGTAATTTATTACACTACGTGGTTCAAGTTATCAGAAACATACACAGGTATGAGCAGCAACACTGTGGGAAAAAAGCCAGAAGCATATAAGCAAAAGGTTGCTCCACAGTGCCAGTTTAATCCACTTTGGTGGTTTTAAATGGGAAAGCACTCACAGGCTTTGCAGGGACAACTACATGTAGCAGCATTCAGCAAGGAACAAAAAAAGACATTTGTGAGTGGTTTACTGCACTAGTGGAGTTTACATTACAGAAAAAGATACAGGTTTATGTTGCGTCTATTGCAGGTAGGGCAGTAAGCATGTAAACAAAATCCTGTCCTTGTGTGCAGTTTACTACATGAACATGGTAATCATTAACAGAAGCAAGCAGCAGGACTAGTCTACAAAAAAGTAATACAGTACAAAGGTATAGAGATTAGCACTTACCGGATGGCACACTAGGAAGGAGATACAGGAGGTAGGATCTGTGAAGCAGGAGAGCAGGAGAGGTTGAAAGATGGCGGCAAGGGGCTAGGTGTTCTTTATTGATTCATAGGGGGGAGGGGTGTGTGACATCACTACTGGAGACTCAGTTAGTTCTGGCCAGGTTGAGTTTGCTTGGACTATACCTACCAGGAACACAAAATTGGTGACAAAAAAAAACAATCAATAAATGAACAGTATTTGTCCTGGTATCCTGATAAGTAAGTCAGCCTTCTCTACACCAAGGGTCTGAGGACTGAGATACTGATTATTTATAGTGGTGTGCTGAACTAGTGAGGGATAGGGGGTTAGGAGCATGGTTTACCTGATGAGAGAGAGAGCACCCTGCACTGAATTTCCTTTTGGTTCTGAGCCACGAGCTCAACAGGTGGGAATAGATATCAGGTAGGTAGAAGGAGCGGCTAGATTGCTAGAACCGTTGTACTGGTATCTGTTGCAGGAGTGTGATACCCGGGAGTTTGCTGCCATCTAGTGGAATAAAGACTAATTTACGGAAGGCCTCGGGATTGAAGTGCGGTGGAAATGGGTGTTTTGCAGTGGGTCAGTGGGCTAGGTTGCGAATGTGTGATCCTGTAATTGCTTTTATAGCAATTACCAGAAAGGTTCATCCAGACTCTGCTATACGTTGCTGTGAAGGAAAGGTTAGTTTGCTTTTATTTGTTGTATTTTGTATTACTTTATTGCCTTTTTATATTTTGAATACTGTGGTTTGTTTTCTTTACCTTGTGTTTCACTTGCATTCTGCTTTAACTGCATATTAAAACTTCAAAAGAGACCACAGCTCTGTCTCTTCTGAGTCAGGCAGAAATTTAATTTTTTCCCACCCTCCCAGCCAGTTACAGTCGTCTTGTTAAATACCACTGACTTTCTAGTTGCCTGCCTCTATGTTAAAATGACCATATATCTCATTTTCTCTCTGCTTTCACTGGCTTGTGTGAGTAATCACAAAATCATCATTTCTGAAATCCCTCCCCTTCAACTATTTAAATTTATTGGCCATCCTACTGTATTCCATAGTACCAGAATACAAAAGTGACCACCCCTTTCAAGCCATCTTGCTGTTTTAAAAATAGTAACTCTCCACTAAACCTTAACTTTTTAAACAGGTAAAACTTAAGTTACCTACTTTCACATCTAACTTCTCCAGTGCACACTGCAGTGTGCATTTTTTTTTCATCTTACCTTTAAGCATCCCTGTGACTAGCACTTGCTCTAATACCTGCTGGAAAGCACTAGGAAGCCTTAAACTGATACAAGCACTCACCTCTCCTTGTTAATAAGGAGAAATTAATCGTAGGCACTAAACAGGCTACAATTGCAAAGTACCTTGCTAAGGTAAGGGAAAACAGCTCCTGTACTTTACAAAAAAAAAAAAAAAAAGCACCAAACCAGGCATGTCCAAGGGTCAGCTTCTGGTGATTTCTCCTGTTCACCTGGTGAATCTGGGCATACTGGGGCAATGCAGCAATTGCCTCATGTACACAGACAACCCTCTCCTCCTACCACCCAACACTACAACCTGTGAGAGATGCACTTACATAGCCAAAATGGAAGCAAAGCTCTCTCCACCCAAGATTGTGCTAGACAGTCAAGAGGAGAAGGTTAACACCCACACTACACCTCAAGCAACATATAGCCCTTCTAAACCCACACCACCAACACCCACATATAGCAATACTAAATCCACAAATACAGAGGCCCTTAACTGTAACCTGCCCAAGCAACAAGGACCTCTGAAGCTGAAACGCAAACAAACACCAATCACAACCAAAGTGTCACATAGCTCACAACACCAGTGTGCCACCCAGCAACAGCTCCTAAAGCAAGACAATGTGCCTAACACTTTAGTCATAGATGACTCTATAGTCCGGCACACTGATGTCCCACTCACCAGGTTGAACAAGGAGAAAATTATAGTCAGCTGCCTCTCGGCTGCCAGGATCTGCCACATAATGCATGCACTCGAGTCACTCCACAACAAGTACAAATATGACTCTGTCATTATCCATGTTGGAGTGAATGACTTGAGATGTACCTCCCTGGACTACATGAAATGAGACATGGAAGAGCTTTCGGATCATGTGGCCCAGGCAGGTATGACCCTAGCCCTGAGTAGCATCCTGCCTTCGCCCAGAATGATACCACAATATAAGGACAAAATGATTGACTTCAACAATTGGCTAAGCTTCTGGTGTCATTCAAAGGGGATCCAGTATCTGTCTGCCTGGGACGACATGTTCGACAGACCACAATGTTTTGCCAGAGATGGTCTGCACCTGTTACCCCTGGGATTCAGGTTACTGGCTAAGGCTCTTGCCACCCCTATAGTGCCTTTTTTAGGCAAAGTTCAAAGGACAAAACCACCACCATAACAGGTAAAAGCATGCAAAATCTGAAGGTAATGCTACTCAATGCTAGAAGTCTAAACCTCAAAATGCACTCTCTCGAGAAACTCCTAAAAATGGAGAACATCGATATCTGTGCAGTAACTGAGACCTGGTTCAAGGCTCCAGAGCCCTGCAGTACCAGGCTACAACTCTTACCACACTTTTTGGCCACCAAACCAGGACCCAAACACTAAAGGTGGAGGAGTGTCTATATTCACCAAGGATATTCACAACACCAGGCTAGTTGCACAACACAATGCATCTAAAACTGCAATCCAAACTGTAGCTTGCTACAGATCCCCCAGCATGCCCCAAGATTCTCACTACACCTTTCTAAACATACTGGAAAATATTAAGATAGAACCAAACACCCTAATACTGGGTGATTTTAACTACCCTGCCATTAACTGGGAAAACTACCCGTGTACCAACACCTTTGCCCAACGGTTCTTGGAATTCATAAATTCCAATGCCCTGGATCAAATAATCCATAGTCCCACCAGGGGCTCCAATATCCTAGACCTGGTCATTACCAACATGGGAAATCGATGCTCCACACCTATGGTCACCCCCTCGTTAGTCAGGTCTGACCATAAGCTAATCACCCTTAACATCCACATCCCACTCCCACCCCCCAGTAAGGAAACCTCCATAAAAACTTCTCCAAAGCCAACTTCATGCTACTCAAGTCAGAAGTGACAAACTTCATGACACCCATGCAGACGGGAACTGAAAGTTCAACTGCTGAATCCTACACTAAGGCACTGTACGAGCACATCCACTCATGCATGAATTGTGCCATCCCAAATAGAACCAAGATGCTCTCATCCAAAAAAAGGAAGCCAATCTGGTGGTCCCCTGCCATAAACAAACTTTACAACAAAAGGAAGAAACTGTTGCAGAAAAGAGGAAAATCCCAGGATGCAAAAAACTCCCTTACCAGCCTTAGTAAGAAACTGAGATCCCTCATAAAATCCTCCAAAGCTAGTTACGAAAATAAAATTGCCAAAGATTACAAAGACAACCACAAGGCATTCTATAACTATGTCAAGAATCTAAATGGCAATGCTCAGATCTGCTCTGAGCTAAACCAGAATGGCATTAAATATACTGATCCCAAAGATATTGCAAATATCCTGGCAGATCGATTCAGTGCCAACTTCACCCCCTCTCACCCCCTAAATGGCCCATCTCAATACCGGAAGATTGCCAAATTCCAGTAATAATGGCCACACAGGTAAAAAAATGCACTCTCCAAAGCTAAGAATACAGCATCCATGGGACCAGATGACATCCCGGGCTGTGTACGACATGAACTACAATATGAACTGGCACCTCACCTAAGTGTCATGTTTAATCATAGCCTCACCTTAGGTTTCGTGCCCACTGAGTGGCGTAGAGCTACAGTTATCCCACTCCACAAGGGGGGATCCACCTTGGATTCCGGAAACTACCGTCCCATTAGTCTGACGAGCCTTATCTGCAAGGCCTTGGAGTGTATTATCATGGAACTTATATACAAAGACATTGGCAACCTTCAAACACTGGACCCTATCCAGTTTGGGTTTGTGAAGGGCTGATCTTGTCTCCTGAACAGTCCCATCAGTCTGACGAGCCTTATCTGCAAGGCCATGGAGCGTATTATTATGGAACTTATAAACAAAGACATTGGCAACCTTCAAACACTGGACCCTACCCAGTTTGGGTTCGTGAAGGGCCGATCTTGTCTCCTGAACCTGATTGACTTCTTCGAATCAGTCTCCAGAGCCATGGACAAGGGTAAGGTGGTCCACACAGCCTATCTGGACCTTGCCAAGGCCTTTGACACCATCCCCCACTCTGGAATCATAGATAAACTTACTAAGCTGGGCATTAATCCCTACATCACCCAATGGGTTGCTAACTGGCTTACTGATAGAACCCACACTGTAAAAGTAGCCAACTCCAAATCCAGCTCCAGACAAGTAACAAGTGGAGTATCTCAGGGTTCAGTCCTGGGACCATTCTTGTTTGGCATCTACTTGTCTGAAGTACAGGCCAACACTAAGGGCCTCTGACTAACAAAGTTTGCAGATGACTGCAAACTGGGAGCCATTATTGAATCCCCAAATGATGTGGATACTCTACAAAAATGCCTTACAGAAACAGATGCTTGGTGCCACAGCCATGGGCTCAAGCTCAATGCCAAGAAATGTATAGTTATCCCCTTTGGGAAAAAAACATGTACCCATGAATTACCATATAGGTGGCAGTACACTAAACACTGAAAGTGTGATAAGATACTTAGGGACACAGGTGGACAGTGGTCTCACCTTCGATAACCACATCACCACAATAGTCAGGAAATCCTTCTATGTGATACACGTCATCACTAAGGGCTTTTCATCCAGAAAAAAGGAGGTCATTGTTCCACTGTACTCATCCCTCATTAGACCCATTATAGAATACAAAGCCTCATTTGGTATGTACCTCTCAAGACATCTGCAACAACTGGAAAGGCTGTAGAAATGCCTCACTAAAAGAATCACAGGCTTAAAGCAGATGCCCTACGCTGACCACCTTAAAAAATTCCAGCTATACTCTGTCGCATATCGTCTTCTCAGAGGCAATCTCTGCTTAACATATAAGGCCATGTCAAGCCCAGAGCTGTTTGACATGCTACACTTAAAGAAATCCCAATCCCTTAGAGACACGTGCTCCAGGGATCTAAACCTTGTCATCACAATAAACAAAACATGCTGGAGGGAAAGGTTCCTGACTCAGAGACTCCCCAGACTCTGGAATAGATTGCCTATACATGTCAAGCAGAGTGCCTCTTTGGCCCTCTTCAAAAGGAACCTTGACGATTGGATGGGAGAAAGGAAATTCACCCCAGGGATCACGTCAGTCACCCTGCTAAACAGGGGTCCAGGGAAGTAAATAGTGTGGGAAAAAATAGCCAGGGAATTGTTATGGCTAGGTTTGTATAGGCCCTAGGGCTGATAGCCTAGTACCAACCTGTGAACCTATGAACTTTACATAAGTGGACTGCCAAAAGTTATTGGAGCAACTTTAATTAGATTTTGACCTACTTTGTTGCCTTATTGAAGCTCTTCTTCTGGCTGGTGGTCTTTCTATTGGAAGCACCCGTCAGGAGAAATGAGTGCTGGAAGGGGGATTATGCATTGGGGGACTTCTGCTGATGTTTAGACTAGGTTGTTGCCTTACTGAAGGGCTCCTTCTGGCTGGTGGTCTTTCTATTGGAAGCACCCATCAGAAGAAATGAATGCTGGAAGGGAGATTATGCATCAGGGGACCTCTGCTGATGTTTATACTGGGTTGTTGCCTTATTGACGGGCTCCTTCTGTTTGGTGGTCTTTCTGTTGGAAGCACCCATCAGGAGAAATGAGCGCTGAAAGGGGGATTATGCATTCTGCCGATGTTTAGACTAGGTTGTTGCCTTACTGAAGGGCTCCTTCTGGCTGGTGGTCTTTCTATTGGAAGCACCCATCAGAATAAATGAATGCTGGAAGAGAGATTATGCATCAGGGGACCTCTGCTGATGTTTAGACTGGGTTTGTTGCCTTACTGATGTGCTCCTTCTGGCTGGTGGTCTTTCTATTGAAAGCACCCTTCAGGAGAAATTAGCGCTGGAAGGGGGATTACGCATCGGGGACCTCTGCCGATGTTTAGATTGGTGGATGGCACACTCACAAGGGGAGACAGGAGGTAGGATCCATGAAACAGGAGAGCAGGAGCTCTCTTATGTACAACAACTCTACTACAATGGTGCAAAGTGAAAAAATTCACTGGAGTGCACCACTGCCTGATACAATACATGTAACAGCAGTTTAACAAAGCACAATAAAACAAAATTGCACAAAAGCCACTCATGAAAACACTGCAAAGTAGTGAATATATATATATGTATATATATATATATATATATATATATATATATATATATATATATATATATATATATATATATATATATATATATATATATATATATATATATATATATATATATATATATATATATATATATATATATATATATATATATATACACACACACACACACACACACACACACACACACATATATATATATATATATATATATATATATATATATATATATATATATATATATATATATATATATATATATATATATATATATATATATATATATGGGTCTACCTGATAACACCGACACGCCAAAACACAGACAACGAATTAACCGACACAACACAACTGAAAGCAAAAGAAAGTTCAAAAATACGAAACTTCAAATGTCCGACAAACCACAATCCTGACAATCAACAAAACAAATACCTTTCCCGAAAAACACGCACACAACACAAGCACACCAAAAACCTTACAAACCTACACTAAACCTTACATACATAACCATCTATGCACTAACTTTAACCCAAACCCTAACCTTAAGGTCACTATCGCACACTTACCTTACCCGCACCCTAACCCTAACTCACTTAATCCACCCCTAACCCTTAACTCTGTCACTATCGCACACTTGCCTTACTCACACCCTAACCCTAACTCACTTAACCCGCCCCTAAACCTAAAGTCCGTCACTATCGCACACTTACTTGACCTGCACCCTACCCTAACGTCCATCACTATCACACACTTACCTTACCCATACCCCGACCCTAACATCCGTCCCTATCGCACACTTACTTTAACATGTCAGTGTTCTCAGCATTGGGATTCTCAACTGTCAGCCTTCTCCATTGTCGATCTTCCGGTGTCGGTATTCTTGTCGTCTGCGTTTAGAAATTTTGGCGTTTTCAGGTAGACCTATATATATATATATATATATATATATATATATATATATATATATATATATTAATACCATCATTATTTCATGAAAGCTTGAAAGCTTGAATTGGCTGAAGGATAATGTCAAACTTTGCTTTGATCGAGTATACTTTCGGTCATGTTTGGATGGTTGAAAGACATTTCATTTGTGTGGGAAGTGACAGTGTTTGTTGAGAAGTCAAGTTCAACACTATGGAAAACAAATACTATAGGCTTGCAGACTTTGTATGTAGACTTTATATATGGAGTATCACTCTACACTCTGTTGTGACTGTTGTATGGCAGATTTGTGTCTCTGTGCGTGTGTGTGTGTGTGTGTGTGTGTGTGTGTGTGTGTGTGTGTGTGTGTGTGTGTGTGTGTGTGTGTGTGTGTATGCACGCACGCACATGCACATTTAGAATTGAGTGTGTTTGCCTCTGTATTTGTGTTAAAGGCAAATTATCAAATGATTGACTTACCCCCTATAAACATACTGCTAACAGTGCTACTCTCAGAACAATATGGTGCCATATGATACAGGCATCACAAATTAATGCCAGGCAAGTACCTCTCATTACATTATAGCTCGTGGGTTGGTGGGATAATGCTATTCTGTAGTATAGTTGCAACATGCAAAAAGCAAAAGTTATAGGTGCTACAAAGGCAATTGTTGCTCAAATGCAGGGGATGAAGTCTAACATTGTTCACACTGGAAGATGACAAGTTGTGTGCCTTTCAGCCATGTATCACCACCTTCCCAATGGTGCAGATGTGTCCAGGTAAACAGCACTGGAGAAGGTACAGTCAAAGGTTATGGCACATAAGGGCTACTCCTGTGATGGTGTAAATGACTTTATGACTAGTGTGTCAGAAGATGTTACTGTAGTAGTTACTATGAAGAAGGCTAAGTGTCAGGCCATTAATTGCACAGTGAGGAAATACATTCACAGAGGGCACCCATTGCCATTGTCCATTGAGAAGACACATCCAGTGAACTTCCCATTTCATAGCAATGTCTACATATACTGGTGCATGCTGACCAATAGGGCAGGTATAAATATGTTAGCCCTGTCCACCTCTGAAAATAATATGTGCCTTATCAATGTGTGACATAATGGTACCCACCATTTGATTGGACACATCATTACATAGCTCTATTCATTAATGGATATGTGGGGATAGATGGGAAATGCAAACATCTTCTATTTGTTGATGCCCTAATGGCTTTGGAGTTTTATGGTTCCGACTACATAGCTGGCTTCAGGGAATGGCCAACTAGGTGGCCGCCTCTTTAGCAGGGGTGCTTTTCCAGTAATCTGGATGGTGTAGGTAGACCGGAATGGGGACACAGGATGGTGTTGGGGGGGCACTGTGGAGACCTTTTGTCTAGGGCACCAGTTGACCAAAGGCCGGTCCATCCTACAATATGTGGATGCTTTTTCGTAAACATGTGTTGAACTGCAAAAGACTGACAATACTGAAAATATTATCTGTGATTTTTGAACCCAACACCATAAAGGGTCTTACAAATAACTTCCCATCTAATATTCCGACTGGCTGCTTCTTTCACTTCTCTCAAAATATATGGCAATGTTTGCAGGAATTGACTATTGGAATGTTGCATGGTACTGATGGGAACTTATGCAGTTTGGTGAAACTGTTGATAATCTTGAGTTTTCTTCCAGCAAAAGATATACTGGCTACATTCACTGAATTTGCTGCACTTTTCTCTACATCCATTGGTGAGTTACTCTCTTATTTTGAGCAGTACTACATACTGGGACACTTATGCTGGAATGTTTGCAGTGGTTCTATGGTTATCAGCTTTCTTTCCAACCTCTTTTTGGTCAGTTCACTCAGCAAACATGGCCGGGTTATCTCACACTTAAAGCTTAGTGGGGGGGGGGGGGGCTGGGATAAGAGAATAAACTGTTTGCTTGGAAGAACTGCTGTGGATATGGAAGCTATAATGCAGTGTTTGGTAAAGTTACAGGCTACAGTAGATGAAATACTTGTGTGTCTAACCTCAGGTTAGTCTTTCAATCCTTTTTTAAAAACATCTTCATTAAGTTATCACAGTTTTATTCATAACATGGATGTACATCTCTCTCTCTACATATATATATATATATATATATATATATATATATATATATATATATATACAGAGAGAGAGATAATAGAAAAGAAAACAAACTGTACTAACAGTTTCTATTGTCATTGTCATAGAGTATACATGTATATTTTCCTTTTTACCAGTTTTCATGTACTCAACACATTACATAAGATCCTCATTTCCTGTCTTTTAGTCCTTTGAGAAACTCTGTTACTACTAAAGAACGTGCTTTGCTACAACAGAGTGTCCTATACTATGCTGGAATTTCTCCAGCTTTTTTTTCTGTATCTACATGGTTAATTTATTGCTTGCTGTTTTCAGTGTTGTAACTTAGTTGTTTCATGTGTTAATAAAGCATTGTCATCATTTTTGATGTAATGGTCCACAGTTAAACGAATCTTCATGCAAGTCAGTATGAGATGTTTTGTAACACAGAAATGATGTATATACAATAATGTGACTGTTTCACACACACAGACACGTGTGTGTATGTGTGTGTGTGTGTGTGTGTGTGTGTGTGTGTGTGTGTGTGTGTGTGTGTGTGTGTGTGTGTCTGTGTCTGTGTGTGTACACATATATATATATATATATATATATATATATATATATATATATATATTTTTTTTTTATTTTTATTTTATTTTATTTTATTTAACATTTGTTGACCGGGAATGTCCGACTAGGTTCCACAGAGCCTGTTTTCAGCAGAGGCCCGGGGAGAAATGCTCCATATATATATATATATATATATATATATATATATATATATATATATATATATATATATATATATATATATATATGTATATATATATATATATATACATATATTAAACATATACATATATAAATATACATCTGTACACCACAGATGAGTAAAATGAGGAGAAACTGTATGATGGTGATTTCGAATGTTTGGTGATAGTTGACAAGGCATGTAACCAGCTATTTTGCCATGACTGTCACAGTATGCATGGAGTAAGAAGCTTTGTCCGGTGTCAGGAAGTCTGGTCAGACTAGACTCAAACAAGAGAAGCAGCGATATGTTAAGTTCCTTGTCTTCTGCTAATTACAAGTGTTGGTATATTTGGTCCCCCTGCTGGGTAAGAACACACTGTCTCTAACAGTGGAACAACACATGATGAATCTTATATCAAAAATGGAGGTATAGCTGATTGCTCATGCATATCAGTTCATCCTTTTGCAGCTCTCCTAGGGCTTTTATGCACAGCCCTCAACATCTTGCCACTTGAATCAAGGACAAAGCCAAAAACAGAGTGAAAGGCCACACATCAGGATCACTTTTAAAAACTGGTACCACATACTTGCAAAATTGACAAAATAAGATGTTTTGAGTTAACATGCATTTTCCGATGTAAAATAGGATGATTGTCACTATTTGCTGATTGTAATTCACAATATTTTATCAATTTCCAATTTTTGGAAGAACAAAACAAACTTTAGAGCCAAAATTAGGAAAAAGCCATCAGGGACAGTTGAGAATTATGGCTGATCTCATCCCATATTTCCAGCTGTTTAGCTTTCCAGTTTCTCTACCTGTCCAAAAAGCACTGCCATTGTTCAGGTATTCAAAAGTCTGTCCAGTGATCTGAACTATGTACAAATTTGGTGTCTCATGAACACACACAACTGTTCAAGCAATTATATTTGAAAAGGCAGATAATCTGTTTTTCATCTCTATACAGATATATTTATCACTAAATGACATTTACGGGAGAGGATAGTGGCATTTCTTAGTTTCATAGTTTCATAGTATAGTACTAGGCTATCTGCCCTGGGGCATTTGTAAGCCTAGCCATAGTGATGTGGCTTTTGCCACCCCATGAAATGGTACAAACATATGCAGATAAAATCTAGAATACTGTGCCTCTGTCTAGTAGTGACACAGTGAAGGTCCCCTTATATAATAGAATTAGTTTACTGTGCCTCTGTCTAGCAGTGACACAGATGTGACCCCTGGGGTAAACTTACGATCTCCCATCCACTCATCAAGATTTCTCTTGAAGAGATTCAGTGAGGGGCTCTGCCTAATACGAACTGGGATCCTGTTCCAAAGTATGGGAAGCCTCTGGGTTATGAATCTATCCCTCCAGCATGTCCTATTCATACTTGTGCCGAGGTTTAAGTCTTTAGCTCTCGTGGTCCTGATGGATTTGGATTTTTTGAGGTGGAGCATGTCCATCAGATTCTGATTGGACATGGCCTTGTATGTCAGGCAGAGATCACCTCTGAGCAGGCGGTATGCTACTGAATAGAGCTGAAGTTTCTTTAGTCTGGCAGAATAAGACATATGTTGGAGACCCTTGATCCTTTTGGTGAGGTACTTTTGTGGTTTCTCCAGCTGTTGCAAGTGCCGGGTGAGGTACATACCAAATGGGGCATTGTACTCAATCATGGGTCTGATGAGGGAGGAATATAGGGGTACAATGACATCCTTGGATCTGGATGTGAAACCCTTCATGATGAGGTGTGCAAGGTAGAATGTTTTTCTAACCACTTTGGCAACGTGAGTGTCAAATGAGAGGTCACTGTCTACTTGGGTCCCTAGGTCTCTGATTACTTTTTTCCGTACTCGGTGGGTTGCTGTCTATGTGATAATGTGTGGATACTTTGTTTTTTCCAAAAGGGATAACTATACATTTTTTGGCATTTAGTTTAAGGCCGTGACTACGGCACCAGTTGTCCGTTTCAGTGAGGCCTTTTTGTAGGATGTGTGTATCTGCTGGTGTATCGACTATGGCACCTAGTTTGCAGTCATCTGCGAACTTTGTCAGCCACAGCCCTCCCATGTTTGCTTTAACATCTGAGAAATAAATGCCGAACAAGAGGGGTCCCAGGACAGATCCCTGTGGGACACCACTTGTGACTGGCTTTGAGTCTGACATTGCTCCAGCGATTTTAACTTTATGGGTTCTGTCCTTTAGCCAGTTTGCAACCCATCTAGTGACATAAGGGTTTACTTTTAAGCTGTTTAGCTTATCTATGATGCCTGAGTGGGGTATTGTGTCGAAGGCCTTAGCCAAGTCCAGGTATGCTGTATGGACTGCTTTGCCCTCATCAATGGCTCTAGTGAATGTTTCGAAAAAGTCAACCAGGTTTAAAAGGCAGGATCTGCCCTTTACAAAGCCGAACTGGGTGGGGTCAAGCGTCTGTAGGTCCCCTATATCTCTGTTTATGAGTTCCATAATGATTCTTTCCATAGCTTTGCAGACCAGGCTAGTCAAGCTTATGGAGCGGTAGTTTCCAGGCTCTGTAGAGGCACCCCCCTTGTGGAGTGGGACCACTGTTGCTGTACGCCAGTGTTCAGGTACATATCCCGAAGTAAGGCTAAGGTTAAATAGCATTTTTATGTGTGGGTTTAGCTCCCCTTGGAGTTCACGTAACACGCACCCTGGGATACCGTCAGGTCCCATTGATGCTGTGTTTTTTGCTTTGTTTAGGGCGGTTCTCACTTGGACATCTGAGATGACAGGGAGATTACATTCAGCTGGGATAAGTATTTCTTCTTTTGGGGGTGAAGGAGGCGAGAAATTTGCACTGAACCTATCAGCCAGAATGTTAGCAATATCTGTGGGTTCAGTGTATTTTTTGTTGTTGTGAACCAACTCTGAGCATATCTGAGGGTTTCCGCCCAGGTTTCTAACATAGCTGAAGAAGGCTTTGCGGTTATCTTTAGTGTCCTTAGCGATTTTTCTCTCAAAGTTTGCCTTGGATGTTTTTATGAGAGAACGTAGTTTTCTGCTAATGTTGATCAGAGATGTCTTCCCTTCATGGGATTTTGCTCTGACGTGCAGTAGTTTCCTTCTTTTGTTATACAATTTGTTTATGGCTGAGGTCCACCAGACAGGACGCTTACATTTGGTGGAGAGGGACTTGGATTTGTTTGGGATTGCATGATCCATGCATTCTTGGAGATGTCCATAGAAAGCATTATGTGTCTGTCTCATAACTGTTGGCCACTTGACTAAGTCAAAATGTAACTTAACTCACTAACTTAGAACTTGGAACTTAGCCCAGTGCAGATGACTCTGAGGAAAAAAGTAATTTTTTAATATAGCTTCATAGATTAATAGTAGACCAGCTGCCCTTTTGGGCCATTTTAAGCCTAGTCAATTATCCCACATGAGAATCAAACCCTGCATCTTGCCTACCTACCCATCCCTTTTTAAAGTGAGAATCAAACCATGCATTTTATATCTCTGAGGTAAACACCATAACCATTATGCCAGCCCCCCCAAGCTGAAACTGCCCTGTGTAAGGCTCCAACTCTTGACCTTCAGATTATGAGATTGATTCACTACCTACTGTGCTAACAAGGCATTTAAAGATTCCAGCCTCAATTTATGGAAGTTGTTGCCTTGAACTTTGAGATAAGTTATTGTGAAAGCTTTTAAGGGGAGCATAAACCTTCCTTATTCTAGTAAGCATCTGAGATAATTGTGTTAAAATCTGGATTTCCAAGGGGTAACACTTACCTAAATAACCTGGAATGGCAGTGAGACCCATTGTCTGCACTGAGAACTTGTAGGGACAGCTATATGATCACAGAGATGACTGGCTTGAATAAGAGAGTCAGTCACTGGACACACACAAACTGTTTTTAAATAATTGACTGAAAATCACAATACCAAATGGAAGATTTCTCCTTCTCACTTTCCTCCAGAGGTACATTGCTTCAGGAGTTTGTTATATTGGTTTTATGCGTGCAGGAACAGAACCTGTGCATGACAGGTGAGGGTGGAAGGGTTTTCTATTGTTGGGAAAAATATTTTTTTACACTGACTGTACTTACATTTATTGATATCCCTAGAAATGTCCCATGATTTTCTATTTAAGGATTTAATTACTATAGTTCTACATGACAGTTTTGATGTTTTTTTAGATACCATTCTATTTCCAATGGAATCAGATTTTTATGGATTTTAGTATGCTTTCTCATGATTGGGTATGATTAGTGATCATGAATGAAATAAGGCAACACTTCTGAAATAGTATATAATAATAGTATAGAAATAAATAGTATGGTCAACACTGCTGATAAAGACTGGGCCAGTTTCAGGGAAGCCCAAGCAATTCTGAAAATGGTGTTTACGTAATATGTTAATTATTCAGTATTAATATGACGTCAGGTAAGTGCAGAAAGAATAATCAATGAATACGTTTATTAAGACACATCATTATAACAGGAATCATGTACCAAGTCTGTACACTTGCTAGTGTGTGCTCACTTGTGTGCAGATATAGGTCAGTGTATGCACAAGCTCATAGACAAACACGTGTGTGTGTGTGTGTATTGGGGGTATCTGTCTGTTTTTGAGTAGCTATGTTATTTTTTAATATAGCTACCAGTGGCTCTCTGACATCTAGGGGAAGCTCAAGGACTTTTCAACAGTTTGAGAGTCCATATACTGGAGAATGGAAACATATGTCAATAATGTGAGACAAGTTAATCTGCTATAGAAGGAGACTTGTAGTGGTGTAAATTCATTTTGTTGCTATGTAATAGCTGCTTATCCAATCTAGCAGTTAATTAATTATTTAAAGACATTTTGTCCAGTCTAGTGTTTATTAGGCATACTGCTTACAGTGCACTAGCACATACATACTACACTGCCCTCCATCAGTGTAACAGATGTACAAGTAACATTGCCTCAGAAAGCACTGCTGGCAATTAATAAGGAATAAGCTACTTCTGCAGGGTTTTTAATCATGATGTTGTCAAAGGGCTAATTAATTAATTGTTATGCTTCTCTGGATTTGAGTGGGATAAGTTTTTAAATATAGTAGTAGACTAAACTATGGAACAACCATAGCAAAGAGCAATACAATTTCAGTGAAAGCATGAGAATTTATACAAACTTTTACAGAAATAATAACACTACAAATGCACGTGAGGGAATTATTATATATTACTGCACGTCTTTCTGTTGATTAACAGCAACCTGGAAATTATACTTTGCATGCTCATTTCCACAGCACTTTGCAGGCCACCTTCTAGTTCCTGTTAGCTATTAATTCTCTTGAGTTAATGAAAATTGAGTGCCTTGTCTAATGTGCTCATGATTTAATCTGGAATGCCAATCTGCCCTCAAGATCATACCACCGTCATGATCTCCAGACACTCGGCTGGCTAGAGTTTCCTAATCAACTCTTATTTACCCAACTTCTCATTACCCATACTATTTTGAATAAGCCCTCTTCTTGCCGTAGGATTTCCTCACTTGTCTCCCTCTATAAGCCCCCTCGATCCCTCAGAAGCTCTGACCAATGTCTCTTACAAATTCACAAACTTAAAAAATTTATTGGACAGAATCTCAAAAGCTACTTCCCTGCTCCTGCATGGAACAAGCTCCCCATGAACCTTAGAAACATTTCCTACATCCACAAATTCAAAACAACTGTCAAAAAGTACCTTAATAGCACATGGGTTTGCCTCTGTAATCATCCCATATGAACCCTTTCACTATGCTCTCTATTCCTCTCTTCCCTACTATCATAACTTACTTAACTGCTCTGTATTGTACAATTACCCTCTGAAGATAACCCCGTGTGTTATGTAAATTCATTCAAATGTTTTATTGTACATTTCTTTGCTATGTTTTTTTTTTCTTCAGTGTTATAATGCCTCTTACTCTATTGTACTGTGGAGCTTTATCTACATTTGCTTAACTGTTTTACTGTAAATTTTTCACTGCATTCATCTTCAATTTTGTAAATTTTCTTGCTTACTTGTACTATGGAGCTTTTCTCCCTGGGCCTCCACTGAAAAAGGGCTTTGCTCTGACAGACTATTCCAGTTAACAAATGTCAAATAAATAAATAAATAAAAAGAAACCTTCACTTATCAGCTACAAATTTCTTAAAATCAGTCAGCTGGAGAGGTCACATAGATTCATGGAGAATTTATTGAATATAGTGGTTAGTGTACAATATGGTGTGCTTTCATCCATCGAGTTTTACAAATATACTCTTAACAGGTTTTCCCTATGAACAATAATCAACCAGTCAGTAAGACAGATGGAGAGATAGATAAATAAATACATTATTTAATTCATATTCATTCACTTATTCACTTTCTGATACCACTTTATCCTCTTCAGGGTTCCAGTGCAACCAGAACCTACCACAGTAATCACAGGATGTAAGCAAACCAGCCAAAACTAGTTCCATCACAGGATGCATATATGCACACAGTGCACAAACATATAGAAAAAATAAACCTTACATGGCTTGTTAAAACTGTGTGTGCGCCATGGCAGTAGCATGCCAATTTGTATTCAGTAAGCTGCTCTACATGATGTGTAGCGCCACGCAAACATGGTAGACATTGTGGCATGCTAATTACAACATAAGCAGTTGAACTGTATGCTAATCAATCAATCTAAGATGGTGGAGCTATTCAATAAGCTATAAAGCAGTTGTGTACATAGTGTAGTTTTTTTGCCTTGTATTCTAAAACCTATTGGAATACAGCCATGGCAACTACACTGGAGGGAAAGAATGTTAGGGGCTGCTGCTGCTCTTCTGCATATGTATGTGCCATGGGTTCAAGTCTATGCTGCTGCTCCAAGACCTCAGCCGGGAAGGAGAAGGGTATTTAGACCCAGTTTAACTTTTCATGGTCTGCATGAGGTGAAAATAGTAGAGTGCTACAGGGTGGATAGAGACACACTCCAGGAACTCTGAGAGCAAGGGCAAACCGAGGGAAACCAATACCTGTGGAGACCAAGGTATGTGTAGCACTTAGAATTTTAGCTACTGGAACCTTCCAGAGACCAACCGAGGACATGCTAGGGGTGTCATTAGTATCAGTGTCCAGGATCCTACACCAGTTCCTGAATGCTATGCTACAGCATGCCAATGACTGTATATACTTTCCCTGTACTCCAGAGGACAGAGCTTCAACTATGCAGGATTTCTACCCAGTAGCATACTTCCCTGAAGTCTTGGATGCCATAGACTGCACACACATTGAGATCGAAGCATCATCCGGGGAACAGGGAAGGGTCTACATAAACAGAAAGGGGTTCCACTTCATTAACTTCCAGGTCACATGAATGCAAAGGGAATCATCCTGAACATGTGTGCTGGCAACCCCAGCAGTTACCCCCATATCTGGCACAATTCACAAATCTACCAGAGGTTTTGCAGGGGTGATATCCCTGAAAGACATTTACTGGGGCTGCAGGGGATGCACGTAAACCATGACTGATGATGCCTATCAGAAATACACACACATCCAAGGATGAATGTTATAAAGAAGTACACGCTCAAATATGAAGTATCATAGAGCATGTTTATGGGCTGCTGAAGTCATGGTTATGGTGCCTAGATACATCAGGTGGTGCCCTGCAGTTATGATCCCAGTACTTGTGCCAAAATTGTCTATGTCTGTGCTATCCTACACAATATCTTTCTGAGAAAATATCTGCAAAAGGAACCACAGGGGTAAGAAGCACACATTCTGCCACTACGGTAAGATCACCACATCCACATACAAGTGAGGACTCAGAGAGAGAACCACCAGCTGCTGTGGATGTAGGTAGACATAGGCATGTACAATATGTCATCACCCTGGACAACACACAATGGATAGCACAATGCTGACCACCTAAGGGGTACAACTTTCATCCTATGCACATACATACAGTAAAATTGATGCCAGGCAATGCTCACAACCTTTACTTACCCATGTAATGGCTGGGTACTGCTAGCATCAGAAAGAGCCAACCCTGAATTTCAACACCTGTAACTGCAGAACTATCAAGGTAAGTACTGAACCTGGAACAGGAAAATTAATGTATAAGAACATGAATGAATGGCAGATACTTGCATACTGTTACTTGAAATGTACCTAAGTAGAATGTGTGTGAGTTGTCTATCAATGACATCAATATGTGACAGGACTAACGTAGGTAGATTTATGCCATTTATCAGCTAATGTGTTATGCATCCAAAATACTTAGAATAGAAAAAAGCAGTCCAAAGTCTAATTATACCTACATTCTCACAAGTGAAGCAATATGCCTCATTGATGTATCAATGATTTCAAGGTAGGAATCACAACACTAAACAAGTTGTCAGAAATTAGTAAAATTTCAAAATAACATCACCAATACATATACTAAGCATTCAGTTAGTTATGAATCCTGTGCATCAGAAAAAAAAAAACTACATATGCATCCCTGAATCAAAAAGATAGAAACAAGGAGATGGCATGGTTATCATCATTTGCACGGTGGGGTTTGGGGAGGCAGGAGGCCAGGGCTGACACAAAAGTGGTGAGAGTGTGTGAAAGAAAGAAAGACAGGCAGGCTGAAATGTGGCTAATTATCAAATGGCTCCTGAGACAGAATAACATGCAAGCCTCATGAATGCCCCTTGGATCTTTTATGTGTGTGTGTGTGTCTGTACAGATACTCAATGTGAAATATGTGTGTGAGTGTCTGCATGAATACAGCCAAGCTCTGTGCTAGCTCTATGTCCTGGCATGTTGGACAGGTGTGAGCCGTGCATGGTAGAGGTATCAGTTCATTGTTGTCACCCCCAGCTGTAAGAACTGGCTCTACCAGGAGTTGCACTGGCATGTCCATGCCCATCATCAGATGTGATGATGCTACCTGAACATGAGCAATGTCTGCTGGATGAGCTCTGCTCACAACTACACCCAGGTCCACAACCCCATGGCCCACCACATCTTGGTGTGGACACTTCAACCACTTATGGAGCAGTGCAAGTACAGCTACTATGGGAGCGGGACTGGCCATGTTGACTAGCACCAGATGATGTTGCAGACCTATGACCATGTGATTGCCACGCCCAGCAGATGTTCCTTCACAGACACTGCCCATTCCACTGTGGCATTCATCTAATCCATTGAATTAACCACATAGTGGAGGCAGTCATGCATGTCAACTTGTGCCATATCTACAGCCCTTAGCATGTCCTCGGAGGCCCTAGTGGAACATGCCTGTGCCTCCATGATGGCCCTTAACATATGTTGAGTGGAACATAATGATACATCAGGATCAGGTGGAGGATGGACACCAGGCTTCCTCTGTGCACCCCTGCCAACCCTCCTGCATGGCACCTCACCCACACTTTGGCTATGGTCAGAGTCAACCGGCACTGAAACCACAGTAACCACAATACCCTGATCAACTGTATCACCCTCAGCCTGTTCACTATCTGAGGGCTTATTGAAATGGGTATGCGTAGGTATATTGTGCCTGAAGGAAATCCAAGGATGTGTAAGTCACAACCTCGCTGCCAGATTCAAGTTCTGCACCCCCCCCCTGACTGTGACCACCATCATCATCACAGCCTACTGATACTCCGATATCAGGTAGTAGGAGTCCTACACTTCCACTGTCAGGATCACCTGTGATAGTAAGCAACAATCAAAGGAATGAAATTACTATTCCACTAAATATTAATCCAACATAGATGAACAAAAAGTAACACTAGTCACCAGTCACAGATGGTACAGCAATACAGACACTCATTGAACCCTCCTCACATATACAGATAATTAGATATATATATAATGCTTAATAATAAGCAAAGAAACATTTGCTTACCATGTGCAGATTTCTCCACACTTTGCAAGGATGGTCCTGGAAGAAATGAAGCAAGGAAAGGATGGCAATTAAAGGATCGCAATGGGAATAACACAGGGGGACAGTGAAGACACAATCACCTATATGTCCTATAAGAAATATCTGCAACTGAAACTTGGCTAAAACATCCACCCACACCCATGTGTATTGAAGAACTCTCTTGTATAACTTTATAATTTATTATTAGGTACGGACAGAAAAAAATGCATCACAAGAACTGGTAATCAAACTATATATTTTATTCTACAAGCAAATATTAATGCTGCTATATTTAGGCTTTTCTGTAAGCTGCTCCTGGGACACACTTGTCCTGCCAGCCACATCAGCACCGATATCAAGCACATGGTGTGCAATCTCTACTGAGCTGTCAAGATCTTTTACAGTGGACAGGAATTCCTCATTTGGTGCCAGTGATTACTCAGTAGCAGGACCACTCCCCCATTACCAATTGTTCCTAGGCAACTGCAGCTACACTCCTCCTGGCTGATAAAATTTGGTTTACCTTCATGTGTGCGTATTGCACAAGGGCGCACAGCAATTGTCCGAAAGGCAGTTTGCGAAGTTTGCAAATGGCAAATGGAAAAAGGATCGAATATGCAATGAGTGAATGCACATTGACATTCGCTCATTGCACATTTGGCATTTTGGGGTGGATTGCCCTATAGTGGGGATCAGGAAATGGTCCCTTTCCCCACTGTAGTGCAATCTCAGAGTTAGAATATTAAAGTAGGGAGCGTGGGGGGGTGCAGGGGTGCTTTCCCCCCCTGCTTTAAACCTTATTACATTTTTTTTTCAACATTAATGTTCGAAAATTAGCAAATCTACTTTTCGATTTGCTGATTTTTGAACATTACGAACTGTCTCAGATTTCATTTTCGTAGTTATGAGTCGCTCATATGAGCATTCGCACCACTATGATTCGGCTTTGTAAAGGTTGTTGTTTGTCTTTCGATTTTTCCCAATTAGGGGTCGCCACAGCGGAACTCCAGTCTGCTAATGATTGGCAGTAGATTTTTATGCTGCCAAGTTGCTAGTTCGACACCCAACCTTCAACGAAGGCAAGCCCATTCACGCATGTCTTTTGGAATGCCACTCGACCACGGGGAGGACATGCAGACTCCACACAGAAGGCACTCCCCACACTCCAGCTGAGAATCAAATGGGAGAACCTTTTGCTGTGAGGCAACAATGCTACCACTGCTTTGTAAAGGTAAACCTAAAATTATATCAGTGGCCTGATGCCGCACCTGATTATAATTGCACCTGTGACCACCAACTGCATTTATGTCGCTGACTAACTGGTTCCAAATCTCCTTTCTAGCATCTCTATGTTCATGGCCTCTCTCAAGGAGAAAAGCTCCATGCCACCTTAGAGCCTGTATTATGACCTCATGCTCATCATGACTGAAAGGATTTTTTTGTGGATTTGTAGGCTTGGGTGCCATAATCCTATGCGACATAAAACAAAGAAGGATAAAACAGATAAATATCACATAAGTAATGTATTTGTTACAAAAATAATAAGTCTGTGTACACTTTGTCACCATTAAAAACTTGAAACACATTTTTTGTTTAGTATATCAGAATATAAAAATTACACAAATGAAGGTTAGCACAAACCAAGGAATACCACACAAGTATAGAGTTATCGGGATGTCTACACATGTTCAACAGAAAAGTACTTGAAACACACTTCTCATTTTGGACAACAGAATGGTAGGTGGCTCCCTCCTCAAACACAAATGAAGGTTTATACAAACCAAGGAATACCATATAAGTAATGCATATATGTTTTCCACGGAATTATCAAGATGTCTACACTTTTTCAACAGAAAAAAAGTCAATATATGAATGCCAGCCACTTTTCACTGTGCCCACAACTCCTGTGGTGGTTTCCCTGGGCCATCTCAGAAGCACAAAACTAGTGTCAGCAAAGTGTACATTACACATTTCTCTCCAACACCATAGGACATTGCAAAAGGAAATGTTAAAAACATAGTTGTGCTGGAAGTATAACCTTTCTATCAGACAAATGTAAATGCCTACCAAAACTAGCTATGCCAGCAGTGAAATATAAGAAGTGCATATAAATAAAAGTTCCATTTTCTCCTGGATATATAAATACATTTTACAAAATCTAAAATGTCCTAAAATAATACAAGCATACTTTACAAAAGTAAGCCTTCTGCACAGAGAAATTACCTTCAAAGGAATATCAATCTTTTTTGTTTTGTCCAGATACAAAAGCCTCCTCACCTTCAAGTTCTCTAGCTACACAATTACCTTTTTTATAGTGTATAGTCAGCCTTCTGAGCACTGTGAAGCTGCAGTTGAGGTGGGAGCTCATTAGAACTGCTGAATACCAGACTTTTGACTGTGTGAAACAGATGTAAACATAGCGTAGCATCTACACCATTGTTAGGTGCTAAGGGCTTGCAACTGTGAATGATTAGTGTGAGAGAGAAGGAAAACACTAGCAATTCAGACACCCTTTTCTGCAGTGGATGTGTCAGTGAAGATACACTTTGAAAGAGTGCAACTACTGCTAGCAAGCTTTTAAATAAAGCAAATCACCACACATGTATCATATCATGCCACAATAGCGCAAGTCTGTTTCCTTAGATGAAAAATGTTCACTGTTGTGTAATGTTAACATACCTTGAAATGAAAATGATACAAAATGCAGTAGACTGCATTTTTGATATTAAAGCAGAGATAAGGAAAGAAAGAACACAGAGCCAAATTTCTGCAAACATATTCACACATTCTTTTGTGATTAATCATTGTACTAACTATGTTAATCACACATATACAACCAACTGAGAATTGTATGAACTGTTAGTTCTGGAGATCAAATGTGAATTGTTTGTATGCGCATGATTCTATTGGTGTTGCAAAGTTGTATCTGTGGCAAAGATAGATAATGCAGTCCAACTGTGTTTTGTAATTTCATTAGTCTGATGGTTCAAATCCAGAGCTGTGTAATTGTTTAACCTTTGTTTAACTTTATTTATTTATTTATTTTTGGTTTACCATTTGCATAGTGTTCGGGTTAGAGCAAACATGGTTAAATGAATAAAAATTTAAAATTTACTGTTAGTTGCCTTAAGCACGAACAGGCTTAGTAGAATTGTGCAGTGGTCAGTGACTTTGATGGTAATATGACTGCAGAAATTATACATGTGACCCAACTGAATGTGCAGCACAAAAGATAAGCTAGGTAAAGTGTGGTTTGAGTTCCACAGTAGTTATTTTTACTGAGGAAGGATCATAATGAGTATTAACAGAAGGAGTATATGTTTGCATTGTTTGTTACATTTACACATTGCTCACCTGTGTGCAAACACAACTCACTACTTAAGGAAAATGGGAAACATTTTATTTGGTTCATGTTCCTTTATGTAAACAAGCTAAATGTCAATATGCAGACATCAGCACTCTGGACAGTAATGAATGTAGAAAATAGAACTACTGCCTAGTTTTCACTGTGACATCAGGTGTAAGTTCATGTCCAGAACACAGGTGAGCCAAGATTCTAATTCAACGCACTCTGCTTTTTAATTAATGGTGTTCCACTGTAGACTTTCAGAAAACTTACAATGTAAAGATAATTGTACATACCAACAACTATTTATAGATGGCTGATTGAGCATACACATGGCATGATATCAAAAACAAACTCAAGAAATACTTCAAAACTCATTGGTTATGTCCTTGCACTAACCCCAACCAGTATTACTTAGGTGCCTTACCATCAACTACTTTTAACTTTTTTCTACCACACAACATTTCAGGAAGGGTCAATTGTATAACTGCTGTTCAATGTGTCTTAAACCTGAATGTAATGTTATGTATCTATAACTTTGAAAATAATATTATGTTTTTGTGAAGTGTTTTATAATTTAGTACTACATGTGCTAAATACTGGTATTGCTTATGGCTATAATCTGCTTGAAACTAGCATTTACTAAATGTTCAATGTGTATTATTATTTTAGATCTTTTCTTCCCGGGCCTCTGCTAAAAATGGACATATATCCAGTCAGACTACCCCGGTCAACAAATATAAAATAAATAAAATAAATAAATATGTGTAACTGCTGTAGCATAGCAATGATAATTATGTAATAATAAATGTATTTTCAGATCAGACATGGATTTCATAGTTTACTGACAGTCATCTACACACCTCCCATAACACAAGTATAAGTGCAAAACAGAATGTATTGTGTGGTCTGAACCAGAACTCAAAACTGTACTCTGAAAGTAATATAAGTATGTCCATTTCCAGTATATTGTCACACATTACTCCTGCATCACACCTGAGAATGCATAAGCCAGGACCTTGTCATGTCATACACATAAATGGTTTATTGAAGTTTAGCACCACTCACTCTTTAAAGTGTATGTTTGTAATGACCATGACTGGAAAACACTTCTTCTGTGGCAATGAGGAAAGATCACCTATGTGGAAATGTGTGTATTCTCATTTTTGCATAGGTTTGAATCCCACATTGTGCAAATTATTTTTAACAGTGTGTAAGGTCCCACAAAATATGTGTCAAATCATCTCATTGATTTCTCCAAAGTCATGTCTTAAAAGCCATGCAATTTAGCATATCAGTGTTGACGACTCGACAAAGTGTTGTCAGGTATAGCAGCACACATGCCATAAATTAAAGACTAACATCACATTATTCTTCCTCTTTGGAAATATCTCTTTCCACGTAGCAATGAGCAAACTCAACTGGCATGGTTGTGTGGGTTTGGGCACTGGCCGTAAAATGCAATACCATGTATTGGTGGGAAAACACTTTTACTGTTGTTGGAGGATCTATGCAGACATGGCAGGAGCTGGAAAGGATGGTGCCAAATTGAGGGCACAAAGGTAGGGTGTGCAGGAGTCCAAAATATTTGTTGCACTCCTTGTAAAGTGCTACGGCCATAGTCTGCTGCAGAGGGGCTATACCGGGTCTCAGTATGAGGCTGAGGCTTGGACCAGTCTAACCAAAGCTGTCTCCAATGTGACTGGCATACCAGGTATGGGGGAGGAAAGCAGGCATCATTATAATGACCTGTAATGGTACAAGCAGACATAAGTCAAGCAGTGGCTGGACGAGTTTAGAGCTGCTGACATCCCACGGTTGTGTAAGTATACAGATAAAGACACTATAAATGTTATGTAAAGCTCTGTGGAACCAAGAATGGCATGCATAATGCTGTCATGTCTCTTTTTCTCTCCTTCTTTATTTTACAGCTGCTCAGGAAGTTTCACCGAACAAGGAGGCACATGCTGAAAGATTAGAACGACTCAGCGAGGCAAGACATATGTATGCAACACAAATTAACATAATTGTATTAAAATTGTTGCTCTTCCTACATTACTAGCAACTTAAACATGCAGATCTTAACTATAAAAGCAAGCATGAATGCTTTATTCTGCAGTTCTTCGCAATTGTATCAGGCAAGTGTAATTGTGTATTCAGATTTGGTTGGTTCATTTCCCACAAGTAACAAATACATTAAAATTCCAAAAATATCATTTTTTTTATTTTAATTCCAGCAATATTGGCTTTAATGCCATGTTCATAGGTTCATAGGTAGGTACTAAGCTATTGGCCCTAGGGCCTATATAAGCCCAGCCAAATGGTACCCTGGCTTTTGCCACCCAAGAAAATTATTTTCCTGTGCCCCTGTCAAGCAGAGCCACAGAAATGATCCCTGGGGTGAATTTCCTATCTCCCATCCAATCATCAAGATTTTTCTTGAAGAGTGCTAATGAGGAGGTTTGTTTGACATAGATTGCTAGTTTGTTCCACAGTATGGGAAAGTGTCTGGGACAGGAATCTATCCCTCCAGCATGTTCTGTTTATTGTGGTGACAAGTTTAGATCCCTAGAGTGTGTAGCTCAGAGGGATTGGGATTTCTTTACATGGAGCATGTCCAACAGCTCTGGGTTTGACATAGCTTTGTATGTTAGGCAGAGATTGCCTCTGAGTAGGTGATATGCGACAGAGTAATCTGGAGTTTTTTGAGACGGTCTGCGTAGGGCATCTGTTTGAGGCCGGTAATCCTCTTTGTGAGGTATTTCTGTGGCCTTTCCAGTTGTTGTAGATGTCTTGTGAGGTCCATACCAAAAGGAGCATTGTACTCTATAATGGGTCTAATGAGTGATGAGTAGAGGGGAACAATGACCTCTTTTTTCCTAGATGAGAAACCTTTTGTGATGAGGTGTGTTCTTAACTTAAAAACGAAAAAAACACACAAAATAGCTTCTTCCACTGGAAATTTAATGAACGATCTGGTACCTCGGCAATTCGCCTTCAAAGGATCACAGTTCAATAGATTTCAGCATCAACCTTATATACCATTTAAACATCAATTATTCAATTAATTAAGTGATGCAATTTCTATTAAGAAATAAATTTCACCTTAAAGTGATCTCTAAAACAAAATATAAACATACTTTCAAAGTGTTTTAAACAAACTTCATTTGAAACAATTAAATCCAACAATAATTATAACAGCTTATGATAGCTGAAATAAATATTATTATAATACATAAATAAATATATAAAAATTTAGCAACATTATTGATAACCAAATGTTTGGTATCTTCTACTAGACTCGGAGCCCTAGTATGCTCAAAAGCCCAAAAGAATGGTTAGAATTAGGGTGCTTGAACATCTTAAGGATATAAGAAATGTCAACCTTTCCAGTCCTGTGGCAAAGCATTTTATTGATCATCATGGGGGGTGTGGTGATAGTAGAGATGATGTTGTAGGTAAACTTTTGGAACTGGAGACTAGAATGATTATTAAATTCAACACTTTGAAGCCTTATGGGTTGAATCAGGAACTGGCTTTATAATATATTTAAATATTAAATATTAAGTATATTTATTTACATATTTATATTTACTTCATATGTTTATAATTTTTATATATTTATTTATGTATTATAATAATATTTATTTCAACTATCATAAGCTGTTATAATTATTGTTGGATTTAATTGTTTCAAATGAAGTTTGTTTAAAACACTTTGAAAGTATGTTTATATTTTGTTTTAGAGATCACTTTAAGGTGAAATTTATTTCTTAATAGAAATTGCATCACTTGAATAATTGAATAATTGATGTTTAAATGGTATATAAGGTTGATGCTGAAATCTATTGAACTGTGATCCTTTGAAGGCGAATTGCTGAGATACCAGATCGTTCATTAAATTTCCAGTGGAAGAAGCTATTTTGTGTGTTTTTTTCGTTTTTTGGTTTTCACGTATGTTGCAGGTGTTCTTAACTTAATCTGTAGTATCTTTAAAAGTATACATACAATATATCAATATTTCAAGGATTACTTGTAACAATTCACAATTTTCTTTTGGACTGGAAAGCTGTATAGCTAATGTAATAATAAAAGTATATTTATTGTATTAAAGTATTTGAATGTGACATATAATGGTTATAATCATCTATTTTCTTATTTGTATCACCACAGCCTTTATCTCTCTTTTTTTTATAAATGGGAGCAAACCCTTCAGATGTCAAAATTTTCTGTCAACAAACAAAATGCTTTTCAGCACAGGGAGGTAGGCCAACCATTGCAACTCAGCCTCCCAACTCTGCACCAGCTGCCGCACTAATACCCAGTACTTGTGGAACGCAAGCTGGCAGCACTGCTTCTGCAGCCCCTGCACTACCTGGTACATCCACGTCAGGTAGCATTACCCAGTTGCTGGTGCACTGGTACCATCTGGGAGTATTGGTGGAAGCAGTGATCACATAACCCACCAGGAGCTGCCAGGGTTGGTGCATGATGTGATAGAAACTGGCAATGGTGTCTGCCTCAGCCATCTGGAGAGGTTGCTCCTTAGAATGCAAAAATACTCCCACATCAAGTAATCTCACAGGGAACCAAGGAAGGGGACAGCGGTGAGAGTGAGGACTAGATTCTCACTGTTCCCACACTTGATCAGCATGTGCCTCCAATATCCCTTACCTGTCACCAATGATGGTGTTCCCAAACCTTTTGTGACCATCACCATCCCTGTGTCTATCTTGTTTGTCCTGTTTGTCTGCACCTCTTTTCTCAAGTTCACTACCTACCTCATTCTGACATTCCTATGTCCCTTCCCCAACATTCCTCTCTTTTTGAAATACAAAAAAAAAGCCCTATACATAGCTCTCTACTTCGAATATGTGTCTTCTTGACACACTTGATTTGGTCCTGTTGGCTATATTACATGTTTGAGTTGTTGTCACCCAACTGTGCAGTGGCGACAGTCCAAATTTATCCAATTTTCTATATATGCTCACATTACAGTGTTAAAGAAGTAGATAGTTCTTTCCTAATTCCCTCCTGCAAATTCCTGTATTGCTTCCTTTTTGTTCTTCCTCCTTATTTCACCACTCTCCTACCTACCCCATATTTACACCTTTAATCTGGTCAAAAAGTAGAATCACACACCACGTCTCCTACCTACCCCATATTTACACCTTTAATCTGGTCAAAAAATAGAATCACACATCACACATATGGCCAGACGTGGCCCATAATAAAGCCTTCATTTTTTGTCCTCTGCATTTACACAATGTTTGGCATCGAGCAACAATGCCAAGTGGCGGTTAATGGCTCTTCATGTCCTATGGCAAAACCTGGTGAGTTTTTGCTATAGGCAGCACTAATTCAGTTATCTCCGTGCAATGCTACTTAAACTCACTGCACTAAAGGAACACAGTTAAAGTAGAGTAAAGGTACTACTTTTTAATATTTAATCTGACAGTTCTTTACACTTCTGAATACAACAAAGTGCAGCTTCCTTTATGTGGAGTGTTGGCAAAAATCACGTGACTGAAGTTTTTTTGCCAGTAGCTTGAAGGGTTCAATTCTAGATGCATCTGTCATCATTTCTTAGCATGATGTTATATGTGGGTGATATGTTTAATCACCTACATGTTAAAATTTGGAACAGTTATGAGTTCTCATGGAAATATATTGATTACTGCCGAAAAATAAGTACCTGAAGTGACATCCATCCCCACTGCTATCACATATTTATCTAACCTTGTTCTGCCTGTCATAAGCCTGTTGTCCCTCTGCTCAGCCTTCTTTACCCTTATGTCAATCAGTTCATGCTGCACAACATGTAAGGTTAATAACAATAATAACAGTCAAAAAGTGACCATTAATGTTCCCTTAAACAAAACACTGCTAGATGTATGTTCATCTCTCCTTGTATTTATCCTATCACACCAACCCCTCTTTACGTGTGCGTTTCTTTTAGGTTGATGGATGGTCTCTGCAGACTGGCTTGACTGTGATAATGGATAATACAAAGATGTTACCTTAAGTCAAGAGCTTAACAGTGCTCCTGTAATGTGCAGTGTTTTAAAATATTCGTCGATGATGATGGATCATCTAATGTGATGTGGAAAATGTCCTTACTGTGACTAAGCATACTGCAAGTACTTTTCAGGATACATGGCCATACACAAATAGTTAGCATATCTGCTGAATCATAATAATCATTTACAAAGATGTACCACCACTTGTCATTTCTAGAAAGCTGTACACACAAATAATTTGTGATTGCAGTGAGGCCTGCGAAACAGCTAATAGTTGTACAGTTGTGTTGTGGTAGGCATTACTGATAAAATCTGGGAAAGACACATAGTTTACTATAGTCCTTGATTATCACTTTTGCAGTCCTGATCACATTTACTTAGGAATGCCATCATGACATCATTTGTAAAAAAAAAAGAAAATGATCTGAATTTGATCTTGTCTTACCGATGCTCTGAGCGGGAGTTCACTGCTCTTACACCTGGTACCACAGGGACAGCTAGGAAACAGATCTATTTTCCACACTGACTACTATGCAGAGTACTGATGGCCACATGTCAATGCTTCGCCTGTTTGCACAGAGCGAGGTGAAACAGTTGGCATATTACTATTTTTTCATTTAAGCAGAGAACCTCATTTGCTCATCGCTTAATTCCATGCAAATGGGAAAGGCAATAGCAACAGCTATTAGTGTAATAAAACTTATGGCACAGCATTTACAATATAAACTACAGAATGAACAGCATAGTATTTGTCAGCTATTTCTCCCTTAACATATCTTCCAAACTACTTCACAAGTTCAAGTTAAATTCATGAAATGGGAAGCATGCATGAGCTAACACTTTGCCATTATCCGTGCAAATAAGTTTCTCACCGATGCACTATGTAAAGATGTGTTTAGCATGCCTTACTCTGATTATTGGCCAGTTATCTTCCATTACATATAAAAGCATTCATAAACACAAAAGAAGAGAGGGAACATATGCTTCACTTAAGACATACTTAGTCAGAGTCATGTGTGCCCTGCAGCAATGCACGTACACATGATATATCACTAACTGGTTCACTGTCAAGGACACTACAGAAATAAACAGCACAAGTACATTGTTACATTTTGTATGGGTTTATACTGACACTGGACATTGGTCATCCATGATCTTATCACATTGATATTGTCAGGATGTCTTTAAATGTATTTTTGCTCATTGTAATTTTAAAATCAAATCTGAAGTCCGGCCTTTGCGCACAAGTCTCTTAAGAGTATATGTTATCTGTGACATTATGCTAATGTCATTCCCCATAATAAAATGAGAAAACCGACAAAAGCTGGCAGACACACTCCGGTTTAATAGATGAATGAATTACAGCGCTTTTTGACTGATACAACACAGCCTTCTTCAGAATACAAAATCAGTGCTCCACTTACATTTATATAGCAAAAACAAACCAAAAAGGCGCAAAATAAAGTAATCAATTGAACTAATAAATCAATTAATTCACTTAAAGTGCACTCTAGCCACATACCAAAGTTATAAGAAAAACAGTCTTATTCATGACTAATTTAAAATAACATTCTAAAATAACTTTAACAAACCTTTATAAACCAATCTTACAAATAATTAAACAAAAATCATCTCTCTATACTTTTTAATTTTAAAAGACTACTAATAGAAATCACATCATTTAGACCAGGTATATTACCAGCATCTAACCTAATTTGCCATTTTAGTTCTAATTCATATAATTTAAGTGTAAATGGGCCACCTCTAAAACTATGTGTAATGCTATCGATAACTAAAAATTTTAAATAATGGTTACTAAACATAACAACATGTTTGGCTAGCGCGTTGTCCGACTTCTTGTGGTTTATAGCATAAATATGCTCATATATTCTGTCACGGAGTCTACGCTCCATCTTACCAACATAGAAGGCAGGACAACACATGCATCTAGCCAAATAGACTATTTCTTTAGAATTGCAGTTAAACCTGCCCTGCAGTCTATATTTAAAATCGTTAATAGTAAATGAATTAGTTATTTCTATATGTTTACACATATTACATGCCTCACATTTTATCATTCCTGGTGACTTAACAACTGGCCTTGTATTGTAAGCTAATAAATTTTTCAAATTTTTACCACGCTTAAAAACTATTTTTGGCCCTTGCCCGAGTTTAGTCAATAAACTCTGACTTGATCTAAACAAACCCCAATTCTTCTTAATTATATTAATACAAGAAGAACTCTGTTTACAATATGTAGTAATAAAACTGCTAGACACCTTATGATCTCCTGCATCCGATAACATTACATCGTCACTATGACTAACTGACTCACCAAAATTTAAATTATCTTTGACGACAACAGGTTTCATAGGTAACAATGGTACATATATTTGATTAGCTCTTTTCCTTCCAACTTCATAAATTAAATCATCCAGCATATCTGCTGGATAACACCTTTGTATGAATGCCATTCTCAAGAATTGGCATTCATCATCAAAATCTAAATCCTGGGTAGAAATCCAAGCGGCTCTCACCAGTTGTCCCTTGACAACTGCCCTTTTCTGATATAAGGGGTGACAGCTTGAGAAATGCAGGAACGTATTCGAATATGTAGTTTTACAGAAAATTCTAGCTGTATAACAATTTAACTCAATATTCTTATTTAGTAAAATATTTAAATAAGATACTGACAATCTATCAAACATAGACGTGAATTTTAAAAATTTAGTTGAAGAATTAAAAGCTTCTACCAAAGAAGCCGCTACCTGTTCATCACCTTTTATTAATACAAAAATATCATCAAGATATCTTGTATAATAGACTGCATGGTCCATGTATAACTGTAGTTTAAATACGTATTCAGATTCCCAGTAAGCCATTACAAGGTTAGCCACGCTGGCCCCACATGGAGACCCCATGGTTAAACCTACCTTCTGCAAATAAAATTGCTGATTAAAGACGAAATAATTATTAGACAGCACCAAATCTAACAATTCCATCACTAAAAAAATATCATGACTAGAAACATCATGTTTTCTCATCATATAAACCACCCATTCTAACGCTGTTAAATGCGGAATACAGGTATACAGGTCCTTAACATCTACAGTTAATAAAATATTACTAGAACTAAACTCTATGGTGTTAATATTAGAAAGAAATGACAAGGAGTCTTTACATATTTGTACTTCACGTACTACTACTTTTTGTAAGATGGAATCAATAACCTTGGCGCAGACATAGGTAGGGGACCCTCGACCATCCACCGATGGTCTCATGGGGGGATTGGATAAGTCTTTATGGATCTTAGGAATGCCAAAAAAACATGGATACATAGGGAATGAAGTAGTCATATAGTTCAATAGGTGTTGGTCAATGCGACCCTCAATAAAGAGGTCATTAACACAAGATTTTACCAAGTTATATGCACTATTAACTTCAGACCTAGAACTAATCATATATGTATCATTATTTAGTAATACAGACATTCTTTCATTATAATCATCCACATCGAACACTACCAAACATCCACCCTTATCCAGTTTACATATCCGGATATTCTGTGTGTGGATGAACTTAATTAATTCACGTTCAGATGTAAGTATATCATTACTGCATTTCTGTTTAGCCAAAGATCAAAAATCCAATTCACAAACTGCCTCAAATGATTGAATAATCGGGTGCAGCGGGGGGATAAACGTACTTGGAATACAAAATTCTTGCATTACATCCAAACCACTACTATTCCCAAAAAGGAATTGAAAATTCAATTTCCTTGTAAACAGTCTAAGATCTATAATCATCCTAGTTAAATCTATTCGCTGCTGAGGAACATATGTATACCCCTTAGCTAACAAATTAACTAATTCAGGTGAAATAGGACAAGATGAAAAATTAAACACTTTAAAGTCTTGTTTTTCATTTAAAATTATAGCTGGACCCATTATACTCTCATTTAGACCAAAATCAACAAATTTGGATGTATTTGAATCACTATCAACACCTGACAAGTCATTAAATACCAAAAAATGGGAGGAAGACTCAATGAGGGTTATTACTTCCTCACCACAAGAATCCTCCCTAGTCATTAGTTCAAATTCCTTGTTGACCTGGACTTGGGGTTGTTGTTGTAAAAAGTCCTTTGTTGTTTTGGTCTTGCTCCGGTATAATTCACCTGTTGAAAATCCTGGTTATCATTAGGACATGTTTGATGTTGCGCTCTTGAGTTAAGATTATAATTAACTCGAGAGCAATTCTGAAGTCTTTCACTCCTCCTAAGAGGTGGAAACTCCGATTCAGAAAGTACAGAGTCAGCATGAGAATTGCTAATATCTAAATCAAACCCAACAGATAAATGGCCATCATGTCTATTCGTATTAACCTGAGAGTTAACTTTACTAGTTGGATCCTTAAAGTTCCCTCCATGCCATACCTGTGCAGGAGGGGGTGGGGGATATGCTGAACCCTGGTTGTATGCTTTAACATCTCTTTCAAGTTTTTTGTTCTTATTACTTTGTAATTTTTGCATATGATGGTAATGCTTGAAATAATTCTAGCATACTCATATTTATATCTCACGAATTCAGCATCCTCCACCACTTTTTTATCCAATTCCAACACAGAGTCAGAAATATCACCTGCTAAATATGAATAATGTTTTATCATCAGGTTCAATAATTTGAACCCATGACGGTCAAATAACTGTATCAATTCTTTATGGAACAGTGAATCTTTAATTAAGCCTGTAGGATACTGCGTTCTTCGTAAACCTTTTGGTATAATTTTCTGCTTCAAACAGTCATTCATTCAAAATGTCATTCCCCATAATGACCACTATGGCAGTGATAATATCAAACTTCTATGATGGAGCAAATATTAGGTAATGTGATTTCCAGCTGGAGATTACTAGTTAGGTAGGGGTTTGAATAGCACAACAGTCAATTATTGTGTGCGCCTGTAGGTCTAATTGTGCATTTGCATAGTCAGAAAAACATGAGTCTATGTCCTAATGTCCTCATTCAAGTGTGTTTCAGAACAAAATTTTACAGTGGTACATGACTATATAGCAATTTCATAAAACTCTTCCAACATCCTCTTCTCACCATACACTGATGATGTCATCCAGTATAGAGTGCATTCTGACACTGTTAAAGTTGGAGATGTGCTATAGTGCTAGGATTAAGTACTGCATTCTCTAGCTTATTGAATTAGGTAGGTAGGGTTTCTAATCTCACAGTAGTCAACTATCAGGATACAATTTTAGAGCAGCTTGTGAATCCACAGCTATGTCAGTCACTCCTCCAAACATCTTCTCAACATGCAATGGTGATGCTTTCCCTGTAAAGTGCACTCTAACAGTATTGCACTCAGATGTATGTGTTGGTATGTGCATTGACCAATGTGATGTCTAGCTTGTGTATCTAGATAGGTGGGGGTTCTCATATCACACCAGACAACGTGTGTGTGTGTGTGTGTGTGTGTGTGTGTGTGTGTGTGTGTGTGTGTGTGTGTGTGTGTGTGTGTGTGTGTGTGTGTGTGTGTGTGCTCATTCAAATATTAGTGTGGAGAGAGTCTTATACAAAGATGTGACTCTATGTCTGTATCAGACACTCATCCCAACATCCTCTTCTCAGCATACAATGATCCTTTATAAAGTGTACTGTGACAGTGTTAACGTCTAATATCTGTGATGGTGCTAATCTTACATTGTATGGAATCCAGCTTGTATACCTACACAGGTTTAATGTTCAAATCTGACCTCAGTCAACTGCTATGTGTGTGGCTGGTGTTATATTAGAGTCAATGTATGATCTTTTGAATCTCTTTTCATTTGAATTCCACTCAGGAGAACCTTTAACATAGCCCCAACATCACCTTTTTCCCTCTGTCCACATAAAATCCTTTCTGCAGAACACTGGAGGGTGTCATCATCTCAAAGATGCTTATACACATTGTGCAGCAGAGCCCTTCCATGATCTTCTGCTAGCCATCTCCAGACCACTGGATGTAATTTTGCTAATTCTGTCTTGAGGTGGTGCACATCTCATATATGGACAGAGGCAGTATGTAATACAATCAAACACATACAAACATATGCGAGTACTGCTATCTTCCATTATATAGATATAGCAATTTTGGGTTAAATGGTATAATAATGGCTAGGATTTTATGTGATGTTGGCTGTTAGCCTAGTAATGTCCTATGATACTGTGAACATTACACATGTCAATGTTGCTGTAATCCACATGTACTATGTTGAAGTGTGGCTGTACAGTAGCCCTACAACAGTGTATTACAATTTGTGATTTGAGGTAATGTATTGACGGCCACTGCTGCTATTTGATTACATTTTCCTTCCATAACAGCTGCAGTAATATGTCTCCTGATGACTTTCAACATGAGTTAATGCTGTGTATAGTGTTGCCTTACTAAGACACATGTTCTTGTAGTGGAGTGTATCAACATTCTACACAGTTCTCATTCCACCATCCCAGTGATGACTTTATTATGCTATGTGACATACAGCAATATCACATTATGTTTATTACATGGACACATACACCTTGTTTCATCCACATGCTTTAATGCCGTTATATACACAAACATATAAAAAGTTCAAATTCACTTGCAACCTTGGGGAATTCATTGTATGCAGAAATGTGTTGCTGTTCACAAGGATTATTCAGTTATTACCCAGCAGCATTATGTGACTGTCAGCATTTATTTCATTAACTGTTTTGCGCTAACCACATCCACTTCATTTGTAATGTGCCCATATATGGTATCAGGGCCCTTGCACACACCTTTCCAATGACAAACTTATAGGCATATGATTTGCAATTGATGTAATGATGTGACATAAGTAGAGTTGTATGACTGTGTTAACAGTTCCACTGTGTGGCATGTGATGCATACCCAAGGTTACACATGTTAGTGAAGTACAAAATCTTAAGGGGAATGCACAGCTATGCGCAAAGAGGGTTGAAGATGGCACCATACATACTCAACCAGAGGCAATGGACACTTGCTAGCTGACAAATTTGGATCTAACTTCAACCCCTGTCCCCACTGGTCGTCACGTCAAAGTATACATGCAAACATTACTCAGCTTATTTTCTCAAGAGAGCAACTCATCTGTGTGCTCTCTTAAGGCTAAAAACATGGCATCAATGGGCCCTGACAACATCCCAGGTTGCCTTTTCAATAACTTAAAACCTGACCTAGCAGACACAGTTGAATCCCTACTTAATCACAGCCTCCAGAGAGGTTATGCTCTGGCAGAATGGTGGCAGCAACAGTCATCCATCTGAACAAGGGGGGACCATCACCCAACACAGGAAATTATAGATACATAAGCCTGACTAATCTCATCTGTAAGGCAATGGAAAGGATCATCACGGACCTTATTAACAAGAACATAGGTAACCTCCTGACTGTGCATCCACCCCATTTTTGATTTGGTAAGGCTGTAGCATATCTGTTAAATCTGGTTGACTTCTTCAAGAAGGTCACCAAGGCCATGGATGAGAGAAAGAATGTGTATCCCACCTAACCTGACCTGGCCAAGGCATTCAGTACAATTCAACACTCATGTATTATAATGAAAATATCTCAACTGGGCATAAACCCCTATGACATCAAGTGGGCAGCCAAATGGCTCACTGAGAGGACACATACTGTTCAAGTGTGAGAATTCACCTATAGCAAGATGCCAATGATCAGGGCAGTACCACAGGGTTTTATACTAGGCCCTTTCCAGTTTGGTATTTAATTCCCAGAAGTCAAGGCAAACTTAGACAGCCATTGTCTGACAGACTTTTGTGGACAATCCTTGAATCCACTAACGCTATTGATATACTGTAGGAAGTATTAACTCACACAAATGATTGTTGCCAGAGCCATGGAGACACACTAAATGGACAATAAAGCATAATTATTCCCTTTCAGAAAGCAAATACCCTAGCTAATTACAATATGGGGAGCACACTCTTATGAGCAGATCCAGTGTTATGTCATCTGGGTACTCAGGTAGATAGTAATCAGAAGTTTGACAACCATGTGTCCACAGGGGTGACAAATCCCTTCTATGTGGCACAAATCATAAGTATGGGAATGGCATTCAGATTAAAGGATAATATCATTCTTTTGTACTCAGCTCTCATCACACCAATAATTGAGTACAATGCACCCTTTTGCATGTACCTCACCACACATATGCAATATCTGGAGGAACTCCAGAGTTTTCACACAAGAAAGATACAGGGTGTAAAAAACAAGTCCTACATGGAAAGATTGAAAGCTCTGTCAGTGTATTCTGTTCCCTACAGACTACTAAGGGCTGCTCTGTGTCTGACCTATGGGATAATTGCCAATCTTGCCCTGATGGGACTGTTACACATTGGTAAAGCAAACTGCATGAGGGTCACTGGTTCCAAGGATGTTAACCTAGCCTCTGCTATAAGAAATCATATTGGAGAGATAAGATACATCTCTCAGACACTACCCCTTCTCTGGAACAAGCTTCCCATTCACATAAAGCAAAGGCCTTTCCTGACCCTCTTCAAATGCAACCTAGCTCAATGGATGGTTAATCATAATTGTACTCCTGGTGTTGTGCTCATATCCCTCATAGATAAAGGCAGTTGATCTTAGATAACATTGCTTAGGCTCATACCTGTGTGAACATCATTCACCTAGCCATTGAAACTTGTGAAACTCATATTATATATGGCTTGGCTTTTATAGGATCTCTGAACATTAGCCTAGCACTTTTCTATGAACCTATGAATTGTATCCCAGGTACAGCTATAGTGTGATTGTACAGCATCACAGACGTACTAGTACATCATATCAGTATTATCACTTGAAAGTTTGTATAAACATATATGCATGCACGTCAGGATTTCACAGTAGTATTACATTTTCATTGGCAATTTCAAGGGACAGTGCTTGTATGGCACATGTCTTGAGGTTTGACATGTGTTTATTGAGTGCGCTCCATGTGTTATTATGTGAACAATATTACACTAACAGCTTTCTTGTTTTTTGACATTAAACTTTGCACTGCTATAGTTCCTGTGCACATGGGCATAGTTGATGCATTTCCATCATTGTCACATACTGCTGTATCATTAGGAAGTTACTAGACTATTGGCCCTTAGGCCCTTACAAGCCTAGCCAAGAATTTAGCCCATATTCTGACAAGTCAGCATGCAATGTCCCTGTCCAGCAGGGACACAGGTGGAATCCCATAGGTGTATTTTCTGTTCCACATCCAGTTTTTCAGGTTGTGCTTAAAAAGGGTTAATCAAGTACTCTGCTTGGTGTGGAGAGGGAGTCTATTCCACAAAAAGGAGAGTTTCTGGGACAAAAATTTGTCCCACCAACAAGTCCTATTGATGTTACAGACCAGGTTGTGGTCACGCGTGTGGGTTACTCAAGTGGAGCTTGGCTTGCAGATATGAAGCAGTCCCATTAAGGCAGGGTCTGAGATTGCTTTGTATGCCAGACAGAGGTCACCTCTGAGGAGTCTGTATGAGACTGAGCAGAGGGACAGTGCTTTTAGCCTGTCTGTGTAGGGTAAATGTTTGAGGCCCTGGATTCTCCTGGTGAGGAAACTCTGTGGTCTCTCCAGCTCTTGCATGTGCTTTGTGAGGTACATGCTGAAAGGGGCATTGTACTCAACAATGGGTCTTATAAGGGAAGAATACAAGGATGTTATCACCTCCTTGTCCCTAGATGAGATGCCCTTACTAATGAGGTGGGTCATGTAGAAAGCTTTCTATACAACAGAGGCAATAAGGTGGTCAAAAGTCAGTTTGCTATCAGACTGGGTGCCCAAGTCCCTCACAACTGATTGTGTACTTAGGACCTTGTTATTAATGTGATAATTTATTGGGACATCACTCTCCCCAAAGGGGATGAGGATGCATTTTTTGGCATTCAGTTTGAGGCCATGTTTCTGGCACCAGTCATTTGTTTGGGTGAGACCCTTTTGGAGGATGTTCACATTACTAGGGGAAATGATGACAGTGCCCAGCTTGCAGTCATCTGCAGACTTGGCCAGCTATAGCCCACTGGTTTTGGCCTGCACTCAGAACAGTATATCCCAAACAACAGAGGCCCCAAGACTGATCCCTGGGGTGCACTTCTCATTACGAGACTACTGCTTGAGGTGGCTTACCCTATTTTGACTAGGTAGGTTCTTTCAGTGAGCCAGTTTGCTACCCATCTGGTAACATAAAGTTTGATGCTTAGTTGAGAGAGTTTATCTATTATACCTGAGTGGGGAATAGCATTGAAGGCTTTGGCCAGGTCAAGGTAGGTGGTGTGCACCATCTTTCCCTCAATCATGGCTTCGGTGACTGTCTCAAAGAAGTTAATCAAATTTAACAGGCATGACCTCCCATTGATGAAAACAAACTTTGTGGGATCAAGTGTTTGGAGGTTGTCAATGTCCTTGTTAATGAGGTCCATGATAATCCACTCCATGGCCTTGCAGATCAGGCTAATTAGACTGATGGGTCTATAATTTCCTGGATCGGTGGACACTCCACCTTCATGCAAAGGGATGACAGTGGCTGTCCTCCACTTGGCTGGGTCAAAGCTGTTACTCAGGCCTTGGTTGAATAGGGTGCCTATGGTGCTGTAAGTTCCTGCCTGAGTTCATGTAGGATGCAGCCTGGGATGTTATTGGGTGCCATAGAGGCTGTATTTTTTGTCTTTTTGAGGGCAGTGATGACTTGCTCCCTAGAGATAAGGGGAGGGGGGCAAGTGCTGGGGATGTCATGATTTACTGATGTGGGAAAGAGGGGTGAAGTTTTCACTGAACCTGTGTGCCAGCACGTTGGCTATATCTACGGCATTTGTGTATGTGCTGTCCTTGACCACCAGTTCCGAGCAGATCTGAGTGCTTCCTTTGAGACTGTGGACATATGTGAAGAAGGCCTTATGACTGTCTTTAGTAGATGTGGCCAGTTTGGACTAGAAGTTTGCGTTGGAGGATTTCACTAGTGCTCTTAATTGTTTGTTCAGGCTAAGGAGAGATTGCTTCCAATTAGGCACCTACTCCTTCTTGGTCCTGGACAGCAGTTTTTTTTCCCTTTTATTATAGAGTTTATTTATTGTAGATGTTCATCAGACAGGTTTACTCTTTCCTGAGGAGGATGATTTTGTCTTGGATATTCCTGATTACATGCAGTTGTATAAATGCTATAGTACTTTGGTGTAGGTTTGGACATATGTGCCAGTTCCTATGGAGGGGGAGGGGGCTGTAAAGCTGTTTATACCTTCCCTCAGGAGGTTGCAATCAGCTTTGGAGAAGCTTTTTTGTTTGACCTTAGCTGGGGGGAGGGGGGTCAAAGGCGATGGTGACTTTGAAAGTGACCACTTTGTGGTCGATTCTTATCAGGGAAGATGACAATGTAGGGATACCGCAGTGGTTATTCATGTTGGTTAATACCAAGTCCAAGATATTATCATCTGTTTTGGGGGTGTCGACCAGCTGGTCCAAGGCATTTACACTGATGAAATCAAGGAATTTCTGGGTATTTGTGTTTTGACATGAGTAGTTCTTCCAGTCTATGGCTTGATAGTTAAAGTCACCCAGGATCAAGGTAAAGGGTTGAATCTTGATAGATTCGAAGAGGTTCAGATAGGTGGAGTGGGCATCTTGAGTCAAAGTTAGGGACCTGTTGCTAGCTATGATTTGAATAGGGGTCTTGTCAATGGTCAACTGCACCTGGAGTGTCTCCTGTATGTCATACTGGTTGACCAGCCTGGAGGTGTGTATGTCTTTAATATATATTGCAACTCCACCTCCTTTTGTTTTGTTCCACATGGTTTGGGGTCTGAATGTATGATAGGATGAGTAACCTGGCATGGCTGACATGTTCTCCACAGCTTTGAACCAGATTTCTCTGACTATACAAATGTCATCATCTTCCAGGGTTAAGAATGCTTGCAAAGAGTGCAGTTTCATGTTCAGACTTCAAGCATTTAGAAGAATGATTGTTAATTTGTGTTTTGATGAAATTTTCATGTTGGTAGTTTTGACCTCATGGCATTGCCTAAAAAGGCACTATGGGGAAGGCAAGCACCTTTGCCAGATGCCTGAAGCCCAAGTGAGGCAGATGCAGGCCACCTCTGGCAAAGCATTGTGGACTGTCGATCATGTCTTCCCAGGCTGTCAGGTATTGGATACCCTTGGAATGGCACCAGAAACTAAGCCAATTGTTAAAGTCAATCATTTTCTGTTTGCATTGAGGCATCATTCTGGCTGATGGTAGAATGCTGCTTAACGCTAAGAAGATACCTGCCTGGGACACATATTCAGTGAGCTCGATCCTGTCTCTTTTTATATAGTCCAGGGAGGTACGTCTCAAGTCATTCATGCCAACATGGACTATGACAGAGTCATGACAGTGCTTATTGTTGAGAGACTTGAGTGCATGGCTGATATGGTGGATTCTGGCATCTGACAGGCAACTTACCGTTACTTTCTCCTTATCCAGCCTGGTGAGGGGCACATTCGTGATAATGGATCACTTCTCAATTTACACATCAGTTGTAGATGCTTCAGACAATATCCATTGCTACTACATGAGGTAGATGCATGTAATATGCAGCTGTGTGTAGGGAATCCACTCATAACAGTGTGCTGTTTGTAAGTGTTGCTATGTATATGACTGATACCTATGCCAGCCAGGGATGCTTTAGTCAAGCCTATCACATTTAATGCAGTGATTTCCCCACACATCTTGTCGGCCATAAAGAACTATTCTTTGGGATGCCTACCCATCATACCTCTCAAACTTTTAGAGCAAGAAATCTGGAAAAAAGCCATAAATAATGAGAGGACAAAGGCTCCAAAATAGGGACCATTTTTAAATATTGCTCTTACAAACTTAGAAAGTTGATAAAGTCACAGGTTTTGCAATAGTATGAATTTTCTGATGGGTATGGAGTCTGAAACTCAAATTCATGTCATTATTTTCTGACTTCATCTCTCAAAGATTTGCCAATGATTTGCCAGAAAATCACAATTTTATGAGAAACAGACCAAAAATATGAGGGAATAATCTGGGCATTCTGCAAAAAGCTGTACAGTTGAGAGGTATGGTACTACCCAGTAGGATCTCACAAGGTGTTCTACAAGAAGCATGTGTAATACATCCTCCTTTGTTGCACACAGCTGAGTAGCAACAGTGATGACATGGGCTTGCTTCTTGCAGGTGTGGATCCTGGCTTACGTGTCATGCAAGCCTCTCAACTGGCCAGGATTACCCCTGATTTCAACTCCACGTTTAACACTATCTCTCTTAACCCCTCCAAAAATGGGTCATTTTGTGAGAATTGTTGATGAATTCCTCTTATAGAACTCTGACAATCACTGCAGTTGTACACGTCTGTTCCTGAAGAACATGTATAATAACTTAAACTCACATATTCTGTCAGTGTCATAGACTAATAGTGTTAATATTTTAAAACTATTCCTGATTGTGCCTGCTTCTGTTTATAGCTGTCCATGAGTCTGTTTCAATGTGTCCATGATTGGTTTTGAGGTATGCTGACATTTCAGTCATCTTCAAGCAACTCATTTTGCAGATCTTCACAACATGCACATACCCCCTATCGGGTAAGCCGTCCTTGCTAAATGTCCTTTAAAGTGAGCATATCAGTGCTGTTTATCTCACAACCATTCATGTCCATTGACATGTAACCTTGTGTGACCATCACATATATCCTGTGTGATGATATAAATATAATCACACAGGAGTTATAAACAGCAGTACGTACTATGCTACCTATATATGTGCTTAATGTTATGCTACGGAAGTGTCTTGGAAGTGTACATAAATGTGCATATCCTGTTTTGAAGACATTGACATACTTACCATGCTGTCTTACTCTTTATTAATTCCTATCATGCATGTATTTGTCCTTACCCTGCCCAGTGTATGTTTCCTTGTATTTGCCATTCCCATTTAACCCATTCCTGTTCATTATTTTAGTATTAAAATAATGTTTTTATTGTGCATTGCACTGAGTACACATTTCTTTACTATGTTATTACTGATGGTATTGCAGTATGCCTTGGTAGTCATCGTGGCTGTCCGTGCAACCTCACCGAGCAAGATTGCTGGTAAGCAAACTTCCATGCATCCTCTTTCTGTGCACGTGCTGCTCTGCATGGTTTTCTGTCTGGTGAAACTGCTGTTGGCCATGAAGCTATGCTTGTATGTACATAAGCAGGATGAGCAGCATGAATATGCGATTAGTGCTGCTGCTCATCACGTTATCTCGCGAGAAGCCTATACAGGGTTTATTCAATCCTCAGGGATGTACTTGTATGTGCATTGCAAACTAAATAACACAATTACTTCAATAAAAGATCTTAAAGTTCTCCAAGAAGGTATACAAAAACCCATACCTGTTGCAGAAGTAATAAATTTAGTATCATGAAATTTGACGAGGACATTAGCTATGATTACACGGTAAATCAAATCATAATAAAGTCCTCTATCATTTAAGATCTAGAGACATGGGTAGACAGCAGCTTAAAGTTTGACCAATGTTTATCTTCCAGATTCAGAAATGGAAGCAGGAAAATCAATCATGAAATAGACAAGTTTAGACAGTCCAGAGAAAGATCATTATGTGACTGTTTGCCTCTATAATGCAGTTCATTGTTGACTACAACAGTGTTTTATTTTCTTCAAATAAGCCACCTTACAAAATTTGTAAAAGTATAATTCCTTACTAGAAAAAGTATAGGCTTGTAAAACATCTACTTTGAAATGCTTCCATATTCGTCACCATATTGTGTTTTGGAGGTTAATGAGAGGTCACCTCTATTTAGTCTATAAAACAATGTCTGGTCTGGTTTTATTAGAACAACTGCACCTGGAATGTACCACTGCAGGGATAAGTATCACATTAGTGAGGGGAATAATAAAAATAAAACATTCCTAAATTAAGAAATGAATTTCCTCACCGACTCAGACGAATTCAGTCATTAACTTCCTACAAAATGTATCTTGAGGTATCTATACCTGTATCAATATTTATATGTCTATCTCTGTTTGGCTATCTAGCTATTTATCTGTATTTGCATCTATATATCTATATATCTATATATATCTGTCTATCTATCTATCTATCTATCTATCTATCTATCTATCTATCTACCTACCTATTTTTCTATCCCTCTCTCTCTCTCTCCATATATCTAGCTACGTATATGGTTGTACTGGCTTTTGCTAAATAACTTTTGGTCAATGCACTGAATGTTGATTAAAACCTATGGTAACACAGCTCATTAACCAGAAAAGAATAGGAAAACATGGATTTGCCCCTTTGCATGACCAAAGTTAAAGCCTGTTTCAGAGTTTTGATGGATTAACATTCAATGGGTTTTAGTCAACTTTGTGAATATCTGCAAAAAACAAGTGAAGAAACTGCTGATATAATCATATCAATGTTGATATCTATTTATCTCTATCTATCTATCTATCTATCTATCTATCTATCTATCTATCTATCTATCTATCTATCTATCTATCTATCTATCTATCTGTCTATCTATCTATCTATCTATCTATCTATCTATCTATCTATCTATCTATCTATCTATCTATCTAATCTGTCTCTCTATCTATCTATCCAGCTATCTATAATTAGGGTATGATCCATCACAGTATGCAAAACATCTGACACAATACAGCAACGAATCACACTATCGAACACTCAAAACATCTAACATAGCAAAGAAAGTAACTTATTTTTGTGTTCTTTACACTAAAACCCACCCATAACAGTAACACATTAATCTCTAACTTATCTGTTGAGTGGTAGTATTATGGAAAGGATATTTTAAGGGAAGGTGTAGAGTCAGAGTTAGGGGCATTACCCTCCTACACCACTTTAACAATATGTACTAACCCTAACCCTGCCCTTCACCCTAACTGTAAACCGACACACACACACACACACACACACACACACACACACACACACACACACACACACACACACACACACACACACACACACATATCTGTTATGATAAAGCATACATACAGCAAAATAAACATTCAATACAATGAGCATTTGAACAAATGACCCTGTAGTTAATTCTATCAGGCAAAGGAATGTGCATCAGAATGTGAATGGAACCCATACATACACACACATGTATATATATATAAATATATATATATATATATATATATATATATATATATATATATATATATATACATGTACACACACACACACACACACACACACACCCATACACACACACACACACACACACACACACACACACACACACACACATATATATATATATAGGGGGAGAGAGAGAGACACACACATATCTTATATATATATATATATATATATATATATATATATATATATATATATAAAATGAAGCAAAAACAACACCTTAATCACACACTGTTAGACGGTGACCCACCGTCTATGTAATGCTTGGTAATGCAGCGAATGAACACGACTCGAACCAGGAAAAACCTTTTTAATAACACGACTCTCCACAAACCAATAATTCCAATATAACCACTTTGAATTACTTTGAAATAAAAAACAACCAAAAACGTGACCAGTGAAAAGCAGCTCTACTTTCCAGAAAAAAACACTTTTAATTAAAAAACACAAATTCTCTAGCACCTCGGCCATAACCTTTACAGAGTAAAAACCTTATTGCTAAAAGACCAACCTTATATATACAATTCCAACATTTTTCAATTAGTCAATTATCCATCAGATTCTAACAATCATTCAATTTCATTCTTAAAGTTAAAAAACACTATATAAAACTTTGCCATTTACATTCTTTATTCAAACAATTTGGTAAAAGTGTATTATATTTCATTATTAAAATAGACTCCTTTCGTCTTAATACATATTTTAATAACTCCACATTTCCATATTGTAATATTACTTGTTCTAGCACTGTCACTTTCATAGTGTTTATTTCACATTTATGTTCTTTATTAAAATGCTCCGCTACAGGACTTATAACTTTATTATTTCTTTTATCCCTCACATGCTCTTTTATTTGTTCTGCCAGAGACCTTCTTGTTTCCCCTATATAATATTTATTACATGAACACATTATAACATAAATCACACCTTTACTTAAACAAGAATACGTTCCCATAGTATCAAATTTCTTTCCCTCTATTATCTCTATTTTTGTTGTTATGTATTGACATATAGAACATTTACCACAAGGAAATGTTCCTTTCATTTACACATTTTTCATCATTTTCTCTATTGGTCTTACATATTTTCCATGCACCAGGAAATCCTTTAAATTTCTCCCCCTTTGGTAAGAAATTCCTAATTCTATTTGTGACAATGACTGGACATCCCTTCTAATTTGTTTCCAATATTCTTCCCCCTCCTTTATCTGGTTTCATTACCCGGATGTGCTTATTCTTGGTTAATTCCACCAGACAATTCCTTTCATCTACATTTAATTATCCTTGATTTCCTGTTTCTTATTCAGTTTATTGTATCTAAATATATCTTGACATACTATTTTTTTCAAAATTGGTCACTTTATTGTGACCTGGTGGTATAAATGTACTACTTTTCCTCAACAAATTGATTTAGCCTTAGAGGAATATTTTGTAGACAATAGGATCACAGATGAATTATATAACTTTTTAAAGGTAGAGTACCCCATATCAGCCATGATAGTTGGCATTCCAAAAGTGCATAAGAAAATAAGAAATAAAACATTTCGCCCAATTATATCAGGAAGTAAATCAAAGGCTTTTCACATAGCGGTGGTTATAAATTGGTGGGTCAAGCTGATTTATGTTAACATACCACATCTTATTAAGGATTCCTGGATGTTTTTGGCCCACCTTACTCCTAGCATTTGGAAAAGAAATTTAATATACATTACTATTGACGTAATTGATTTATTTTTTTGTATCCCTAAACAACAGGGACTGGAAGACTTTTGTTATAGTCTGAGAAAATATTCTCACATGAGTTGGGATCACATCAATCTAATTATGGATATGATGGGCTTAGTTTTAGATCATAATTATATTTATTTTGAGGGGGAATATTTTAAACAAACCAAGGGTGCGGCAATGGGGGGCTTCTTGTGCCCCCATTTTCGCAAACTTGGTTATGCTTGAATGGGAAAATCAACATTTATTCAGTAGTGACTATTATAAATATATATCACATTATACAAGATTTGTAGATGATATTTTTTTATTGTGGAATGGGCCAGTAGAAATAATTAATGAGTTTATTGATTATCTTAATGATACCAGTGATTTTTTTGAAATTTACTTATAAAGATAGTACTGAGGGTATTGCTCATTTAGATACTTACATAAGACATACCAATGTAGGGTTTCAGTCAGAAATATATAGGAAAGACACGTTCTCTAATGGGTATTTGGATTACACCAGTAATCATCCCAGGCATATGTTAAAAAACATATTTAAAGGACAGTGCATAAAGGCAGCTCGAATGTCATCTAATTTTGAGGTTATGGAAAAAGAAATTAAAAATATTAGATCTATGTTTGTAAGTAGAGGATACCCCGTGTCGTTACTTAATGACATGTCAACTTATGTTATTAAGGAATGGGGTAAAAAATACCCACCTATATTGGGAATTGAATTGAACAACATAAAACTAAGAACTGATAAGCCTGAGGAATTAGCCCACAATAGAGTTTGTGTTCTGACTTATTCACCCTATGTGAATGAAATAAAAAATATTATTAGTAGACACTGGAACATGTTGATAGTCGATGAATAAGTTAAAAAGCAATTGGAGAAAGACCCTGTTTTGTTAATAAAATGGGTATGAATATTAAGAGAATTTTAGAAAAAATAACGAATGATACTGACGTCCAAAAATTGAGTAGAACTACTAGAAAATGTAGGTCTTGTAATCAGTGTTCAGCCATAAATTAAATGACAGGTTGTAGATGGGTGACATTAATAAGACACTTGTGAAATTTAGAGCTGGAAACTGTAATAGTAAAAATATAATATATTTGGCAAAGTGTATGTCATGCACTGCTTTTTATATAGGTAAGACCGAAAGACAATTTAGGAAGCGTATATATGACCACTTGTACAAAATGAAGGTTAAAGATATGAACAATGCATTGTACAGACATATAAATAAAAATGGGGATACACATAGATTTAAATTTGCGATAATAGATCAAGTTAATATATCATCCCGTGGGGGCATTTATAAAGCACTCTTAGGAAAAAGAGAGAGTGTGTGGCAAATCTTGACAGATGCCACTAGGGTACCCGGGATCAATAATTTCATTTCTATAAGACCTTTTTTGCAGCTATTATAAGTTATTTAAGACTATTTATTAGTACATGATATGCATGGAAGTAGTATGTATGCATATATATATATATATATATATATATATATATATATATATATATATATATATATGTATCTATATATATATGGGTCTACTTCATTTGGCCGACAACTCATATGACTGACACGCATTTGGTTGACAGCTCATTTGGCTGACAAAAAGTATTCAAGGCAAAAACCTGGGATTTTCCCCCCTCCCCACTGTTGTGCGACCGTGGAGTTGTTATATATAGTTGGGGGTGGGGCACATCCCCATTGGGGGGGGTGAAGCCCCCCACCTAGAATGTTTGTCGACAAAATGAGCTGTCGACCAAATGAGTGTCAGTCATATGAGTTGCCAACCAAATGAAGTAGATCCATGTGTATATATATATATATATATATATATATATATATATATATATATTATTACATATATTGCATTAATTTATATTTATTATAGACAATATTATTATCAATTTTTAAGGTTTTAAGCAGTATTTTATAGTTTTTAATGACATTAGACACTTATCATAACATTTATTATAAACATATTAGTTTAATGTAGTTTTAGAGTAACAGTTTATATTTGCTAATAAAACGTAATGAATTAAACTGTATGATCAGTTAACACTGTATTGATACAATGTTACACTAGCACTTTAAATCTGACTAAAGGACATTTTGGCACCTAAACGTTTTTAAATTGAAGTGTATTAACTGATTTATTTGTTCTGATGAAGTCTGCTTGTACAGATGAAAGCTTAATGTATCAACATATTGGAATTATTGGTTTGTGGAGAGTTGTGTTATTAAAAAAGTCTTTCCTGGTTCAAGTTGTGTTCACTCGCTGCATTACTGAGCATTACATAGACAGTGGGTCACCGTCTAACAGTGTGTGATTAATATATATATATATATATATATATATATATATATATATATATATATATACGTGTGTGTGTGTGTGTGTGTGTGTGTACATATATATATCTATATATATATATATATATATATATATATATATATATATATATATATATAGATATATAGATAAGTTCATAGATTCATAGATAAGTATTAGGCTAGCTGCACCTGTGGGCCATTTTAAGCCTACCCAATTTCCCTTTTCATACTTGAATTAACCCATTCTGTTTGATGTTAGATTGGCCTATCCATCCCGAGTCAATAATTATACCGCTAGTCAGAATAACTGGGATCATACCTTATGGATCCACTAAAATAGATATTTCATAATGAAACACTGACAAAAAATATGTGAAACACAAAATATCAACAATATCAACGTTATAGCAAGGAAGAGAACCTATGAACCTATAACCCACACACACAAATACACTCACACTTATATTCATCTATACATATATATATATATATGTGTGTGTGTGTATATATATACACATATATATATATATATATATATATATATATATATATATATGTATATATATATATATATATATATATAGAGAGAGAGAGAGAGAGAGAGAGAGAGATGCTTGGATACATTTGTTTAATGAAGGCTATTGAATCTTTGTGCTGCTGGTATGTTATATCTAAATTTCATAATTTCTACAAATGCTGGTAGATAGTTGTCCAAGATTACATTAGAGCATGGAGTGGTTTATATCATTAGCAGGGGATGTGGAGGGTATTGTAAGGCTTGTTCCTACTAGCATAGAATATGTTTAAATGTTTTTTTTTCTTTTTTGTGCTTTTCTGTTGTGATCTTTTGGAACTGATCTTCTGTGGTTCAAATGTTTGTATATTATATTGATATACAGGAGCCAGGAATTAAGTCAACTATCATTAAAGTTGACATCTCTTTTGTTCAACTAAACAGATTGCTGACAAGTGTGTGAGATCACTGCACTACTGAGTTTGTGGAAAATGCCCTTTTTGTGCAATCTCACAGTTAGAAAACAAAAGTAGTAGGGAGTCGGGGGGTGCAGAAGGGTGCTTGCCACCCCCCCTGCTAAAACAATGTTTCTAACTTTCATCTTCGCACATGCACAATAAGGTATCATTTTTTTTTGTCAAATGTAGTGTAAGGAATGTTGTGATTATGCTCAAAAAGAGGCTAAATTGCATCCTGGTTCAGCACTGCTATAACATGAGACCTGACTTTATCAAATGTTGGAGGGGGTGCTTAACAATTGCTAAGCATTCCTTATGCATTGTTAAGGTCAGGTCTGCAATAAAAGCAGACAGCATTAATCAGTTTGTTCTCAAGGTGAATTTCTTGGCATGTCTCAAAACACAAAAAAGAAGTTATAATCACCAAGCCATTCATAGTCATTTCTATACTAATTAATAATATATATGTTTGATATCCAATATACACTTTATATATATATATATATATATATATATATATATATATATATATATATATATACACATATAAAACATCTATGTATTGTATATATATGTAAATATATTTCTAAGATATATATATATATATATATGCACACACATGCATGCACACACACACACACACACACACACACACACACACACACACACACACACACACACACACACACAGATATAGATATAGATATATTTAGCAACTAAGTTTAATCTGAGCATCAGTAGACTGACACTAAAAACACTGTCTGCAAAAAGTGAAAAAATACATTGATATCGTGACACACATGCTCTAAGGCACAACCTCAGATGATGCAAAAGAAAACTATTGATGATATATACTAAGTCTTGAGACTGCACAATTTCCACAAGGATTGTCAGTCTCACACAACTGTAAAGTGTGTTACAAAAGAGATGTCAACATTTGGGACTTTTGATTTTAAATATATATATATATATATATATATATATATATATATATATATATATATATATATAGGATCCTTAGGATAACTCCCTCCTGTACCTCCCCACATTCCCAGTAATTTTCTCTTTGCCTGCTCTGCCTCTCCTTATTTTTCACTTTGACCACTAGGTGGTACCCAAGTCCTAGTAAACCTCTTATCCCTAATTATCTCACCAGAGTTTTGTTCTCTTCATGATATCTTCCTGGTCTCAACCCCATTTCTATCTCTCTACTACACCCAATTGTACTACCTCTCTGAGCATCTAAACTTGTATTTTATCTCTCCCAACTTACCTATCATCCTCTCTGTACCCCTTCTCTTTGTCCACTCCTACCTTGCCCTGTACCCAGTGCTTCTTTCACTTCTCACTGATTGTTTTTCCTGTGCCCTGGTCCTCTCTCTGGCTCTTCCTGCTCCGTTCGCCCTGCGGGCTCACTCTGCTCCCCTACCCTACCCCCAATTCCCACCCACCCCCAGTAACCCTAGCCTTATACTTGCTCGGCCACACCCCCAATTTTTCTCACACCATATCCAATTTCCTACCTCGTTCACACTCACTAACTCTCCACTCCTGACTCACTACCACACCCCTATCCCCACCATCCAAATACTACTAATTTCTAACCTTGCCAAGCATACCTAACTCAACATGCCCCTGCCTTTCAAACTACTTTATCTACTCCTACTATTTAACATCCTTATTTTATACTATACCCTTACTTCCTATGAGTACTACACCCTTAGCAGATCTCCTAGCTTAGCTAAACACACAGGTTCATTCCTTCTCCTAGTTAATCAAACCTACATTAACCTCCTATCATCATGTTCTTACCTTCCCCCACTCTGTCACAGAATACCACATAACAGGTTTCACACATCTAGAAAGTTCTACATCATACCCTCCAAAAACTCAAACATATTCCCACTTCCTCAAATTCTCTTACTGCTACATGGGGACATCCATCCCAACCCTAGCCCAAACAATTCCCTCCTTAACACCCTCACAAAACCAAATAATAACAATTCAAACTCACCTTTCTCTTCTAACTCCCTTTCTATAGCACACCTACATATTTGGAGCATTAACAATAAAATTACACAACTCCATGCTTTAATTGACCTCTACTCATTTGACATCCTCTGTCTTACTGAAACCTGGCTTAAACGAGGCACCAAAGACAATGACATTACTCCTCCTGGTTATAGCATTTTAAGGCGGGATTGTCTAAGCAAAAAGGGTGGTGGTGTTGCTTTACTCTATAAATCTCAACTGCAAGTGTCCTCTATTGACTCCCTCCCTCCCTCCCCTGCCAATGCTGAAATACTCTGCAGCAAATTTCACTTAAATAAAAACAAAGCCATATATATAATTTGTTCCTATATCCCTCCTGGCAACAACTTAAATACACTGGAAAACATTCTTAGCTGGCTCTCCTGTAGCTTTCCTCAGGAAACCATAATCCTAGGAGACTTTAACATTGACTGGAACTCTTGCATATCCCCCAACCCCACCTATCACCTCAACCTCTTTACTTTTCAACAAACTATAAACTCTCCCACTAGAATTCACAAATCTACCAATAAACAAGCCATCTTGGACTGGATATTGGACAGCAATAATCCTCTCTCTTATAAAACTGGTATACTCCCTGACAATATCAGCGACCATCTTCTCACCTACATCACCAAACAAAAAAACAACAATTTAAATCAGCCCAGCTATCGTATTATACGTAACAAAAAAAACTTTAACCTTCTTAGCTTCCTCAATGAACTCAAACAGTATAACTGGTCAACTCTAAAACACCTGCCACTTGAGGAAGCAGTTGCCCATTTTAACAACACATTCCTCCAAATTCTTGAGCATCACGCTCCCTCTCGCGTAATTAGAACAGGATCCAAAGCTGCCCCATGGCTTTCTAAAGATACCAAGCAAATGATGCATTTAAGGAATAAACAATGGACAAAATGGAGAACTACTAAAAACCCAAATGACCACCAAAACTTCAAATACCTTAGAAACACTACAAAAAAACTTACCTATCTTGATAAAAAAAAAAATTATTACCTTCAACACCAACAAAATCAAAATCATAACAACAAAAAATTCTGGTCAGGAATCAATAAACTGCTCCATCCAGGTAATACCAAAACACCTACTCCAGCTAACTTAGTGCAGACTCCACCCAACTTAATAGCCAGTACATTCAACACCTTCTTCTCTGAAACAGTTACCTCTCTAGCAAAGACCATGATTCCCCCCACTTCCCTCAAAATGACCTCTCCTCAAAATAACACCCCCACTCTAACATTTAGTACAGTCTCCATGACCTATATACACAAATTACTCTCAAAACTTAAACCATGCACTCCTTCAGCCGACCTACTACCAGCTGAATATCTGCAGCTTGCAGCAGCTGAAGTAGCATACTCAGTCTCCATCTTAATTAATAGAACAATAACTGAATCTACTATTCCTTCCCTCTGGAAAGTCTTCCATATCATTCCTCTGCATAAAGGAGATAACACTAATGAACTTTTCAACTTCCGTCCTATAGCCTTATTATCACCTCTATCTAAACTTATGGAACGTTGTATACACCAACAACTTCTACATCATCTTTTACATAATAACCTACTTTCTGACTCCCAACATGGTTTTAGACCTTTCCATAGCACCTCCACTGCTCTTCCCTCCTTTTCAGACACTATCAACAAAAATCGCAATAACAACCTCTTCTCCTCTGCTTTATTTCTTGACCTCTCTAAAGCCTTTGATATGGTGAACCATCACCTTCTGCTAGACACTTTGAAATGTCTCTCTCGAACCTTTGGCATTGCACTGGTTTGACTCCTACTTGAAAGATAGACAACAAGCAGTCCTCTGGGACAGCCATCTTTCCTCTCTGCTCCCAGTCACTATCGGTGTCCCTCAAGGATCTATCTTAGGACCCCTTCTCTTCTCCATATTTATAAATAACCTGTCTACCTCTCTTCCCACTTCCACATGTATTCAATACTCAGACGATTCAACTCTCATCTGTTCTGTTGCTTCTCCAGCCGAACTTCATTCTTCTACCCAACAAGTCTTTACAGCAGCAGAAAAATGGTACCAAGATATCGGTCTCCTCCTTAATCCCAAAAAAAACAAACTATTACTTTTCTCTCCTACCCTTAAATCCACCCCTCTCTCCTTTTCAATTGTGTCTGACAATGGCACTATCATTACACCTGACTGTTCCACTAAACTACTAGGCGTCACAATAGATAATCAACTAAACTTTGATTACCATATTGACCTAACCATCAAAGCTGTTAATAAAAAGATTGGTGCTCTTTATAGACTTAAGCCCTTTCTAACAGCATCTACAAGGGTCTCTCTAGCCCAAACTCATCTTACCTCCACACTATTGTATGCCTCCTCATCCTTTATAAACCTTTCAAAATCTAACCTTCAGAAACTTGCCATGGCCTATCATAACATTGCCAGGCTTGCCACAGGTTCCCCATTTCACACCCATCATTGTGTTAACCTCAAAAAGCTTGACTGGCTCGAACTCCAAAATCTTATTCTCCTACATCAATTAGTTATCACCTATAAAATCCTCCACTACCCTTCTAATACACCCATACTAAATAACCTTGTTGTCCCTTACAGGAATCTTACTTCCCTTCGTTCAGCCAACAAACTACTAGTTGCCACTCTCAAAACACACAACAAAGCTGGTGACTCCTTGTTTACAAACGCCATTGGCTCATACTGGAATAAATTCCCATAGAACTGACCTCTCTAGGCTCTTCTCAACTTTTCAAGAAACAACTGAGGAATTATTTTGAGTCTCACTGGCTATGCCCCTGCTCAAACCCTGACTGACCTGAGCATCCAACCCTCTTCTCATTTCTCTCCATTTACCTCTATGCTTGTCCCTATCACTAATACTACCCCTCTTCTGCAACTATCTACTATCCACTTGGATACTACTTTACCTCTGCAACCTGTTATCCCCCCAAATTTATAGGTTGCTCCCAGCTATGCAAATCTGCCTCAATCTATTGCCCTGGCACAAAACGATTATAACAATTGTGAATACTGTAAATACCTTATAGACTCTTATGTAATTTACTACTTTCTTTCTTTTATGGCTGTACTATTCCTACTACAGCAAAAAATTTGCAAACATAAATCATCACTCTATGTTATAGCCATAGCTTTGTTAAGTTTGCTAATTATAGTTTCGTTTAAGTTTTGCTAATTATAGTTATTGTCAAATTGCTTTAGTACCATTACTATGCTACATTGGACTAATTTTCTTGTCATGCTTATAATTTTGCATCCCGTTGTACTATTTTTATGTTACCTTCTAGTATATAGTGGAGCTTTTCTTCTCGGAACTCTGCTGAAAATGGACATGTATCCAGCCAGACTAGCCCGGTCAACAAATGTAAAATAAATAAATAAATAAATAAATATAAATATATATATATATATATATATATATATATATATATATATATATATAATATATATATAAATTTATATACATACATACACATGCACACACACACACACACACACACACACACACACACACACACACACACACACACATATATATATATATATATATATATATATATATATATATATATATATATATATGGATCTAGGACAAAGATCAAAAGCCCAAATCCATTATCACCGAACATACTTTACCGAAAGCGCTTTCACCGAAAAAGTGCTTACGGTAAAGTATGTTTAAAAAAAACACAACATTAAACCTACTTCTATGCAGGAGGGTAAGCCCCCCTGCACCCCCCACACCCCTCCTACTTTAATATTCTCACTCCGAGGTCACACTACAGTGGGGAAAATTAAATTTTCCCTTATCCGCACCTTAGTACGACTGGCACAACAAGCATACTTATCCGAAAGTGCTGCTTTGGTTAATAGCACTTTTGGTTAAGTATGCTTGGTAATTTCTGCTTCGGTGGAAAGTGCATTCGGGGATCTGTACGGATCACATATATATATATATATATGCACAGACACACACACACACACACACACACACACACACACACACACACACACACACACACACACACACACACACACACACAGAAAGTGATCTGAAGAAGAAAATAGCAACATGGTATCAGGCTTCATGAAAACCAGTAAGTTTTAAACTGGGCAATCAAACTTATGAACCTTTAAACCTATGTACCACTGCAGGATCTTTTCAAATATCATAAAAGTTCAGACAATCTAAAATCAGTAAATAAATCTTTATGCTCATGTAGCAAATCATTGATATTGAATTGTCAGCTGCATTTGCTTTTGGCAAATCACAATAGGCTAAGCCCTTTTCGGCAAATCAGTAAGACTTGAATTTTCAAATATTTTAACTTCACCAAAGAATTTACCTCCTTGGCGAAGGTTGTATTACTTATAAGTTACAGATTGGAAGCACCCTGTATGGGGGTTTGAAGGTTTTAAATTCAACCTGTTGAATGGAGCTTGAACAATTTGCTTAAAAGTCTGGTGAATTTCAATACTATTACCAAACCATCACGCCATGCATTTATATTTAGAATTCTTTTCACCATAGCAAGCTTTTGGCAAGTCAACAACCCAATATTTCTGTAGTTTCCATTCTCACTGCCCAAAATTGCATCTTGTGTTTTATGTTCTTCTACTTGCAAATAAGAAACTGCATTTTTCTGACCTAATGGTTTTAAATGATGTTTCATAGAAATCACATCAGTTTTCCTCTTCCACTGTATGTTCTTTAGACCGTTAAGCAGATTATAGTCTGCATCAATGTTTGGTTTAAGCACAATACTTTGCTTATTAATCTTGACTTTTTTCTACCCAACTTTCTCATTGATAGTCTTGTCACACATTATCTATGTCATTTCTTGCATATTGTCAACTTTGTACACATTTACAACATTTGCTAGGACAAAATTAACACAGTTTCATTAATATGCTTCTGCAGATGCAGTTTTCTCAGTTTAAAATTAATTTAATTTTTTTATATTCTTCATCTAAATTACTTCTTAGTTCAGTTTCTACACACTTGATTAATTGCTAGACTTTTCTTATGATCATATTTATAATGGTTATACATACATCTCATGCATAATTTATCTTTTTTCTTTTTACCCTCATATCTGCTGAGAATCATGCCCTAGCCATATTAAATTCAGCCTATTCATTCTTCCACACTTCACCCAGATGCTTTACCCAGTACTATACAGAGTTAAAAGCTACCTAGTTGAAGCTGTTATTCATGCAGCCATGAGAGCTGCTTGTGCATTCACTGGCATCCTGTCATCTGAGGATGTATTTTATGGCTCCAACCCCCCATCCCACTAGTGGTGAAGTAAGTACCTGCATCATTGCAGAGACTGCCTATGTCTCTCATTCCCATGCTGTCACCAGCTTTGGGATCTGAATACTACATCAGAGAGCCATCCATGAACACCAGATCTGCAGGATGGGCATGCCCATCTTCTCTACTAGGTCCATTAGGACATCAGAGAGCTATCCAGGAGCCACCACATTTACAGTATGGTCATTCCTATCCTCCCTGCTACCTCCATTAAGACCACATCAAGGAGCTATCCAGGAGCCACCACATCTGTAGGACAGGCATATCCATCCTCCCTGCTAGCTCCATTAGGCACCACATCAGAGAACCATCCAGGAGTCAACCCATCTGCAGGACGGACACACCCATCCTCCCTGCTAGGTCTATTAGGCAGCAAGCTGCTACTTGTACTTGGGTTATCTGGATTACAATCAGCACTTTATTCCTTAATAATATTTCTGACAACTTACCTGAACTTAACCTTACCCTTACTCAAATAATATTTTATTATTCCAGGCAAATAGATGTCCCACAGTCCTGCAATTTGAGCTCCAGCAATATTTCACTAATTTTTGTAAATTATCAAAATAAAATAATCTCCAAGTTAATACCCCAATAAAAAGTTATACTTTTTTCTCCCCTCACAGTGCCTTTTGTCTTCCTGTCCTGACTATTACACACAATAATAACCATATTATTCATTTTGTAACCAAGTACAAATACTTAGTCCTAACCCTTAACTCTACATTAAGTTTTACAACCCACACTAATAATATCATTAATAAAGTCATCTCAAGACTAAATGTCTGCTTTTCCCTCTCAGATCTACTATCTCCGACTGCACAAATAGCACTGGCCAAGAATGTCCTTTTATCTAAATTAGAATAGTGTCTTCCACTCTGCTTATAAATATCATATCTTCACCTCACTTTAAATAAATTGCCAAATTTGCCCTCCTTTCTGACACAGTTGTATACCAGTGCAGCCTTCTAAATTACCTAAATTTGATACCCATTGCTAAAAGGACCACTTTTTACTATATAAAATTCTAGATGATGGCTACTGCCCCTCCCCCTATGAAAATAGAACTCCAAATCAGCGAACAGTCCTATTCCCTAAAGAATTCCTAGGAGAACGTAATATCACTCAACCATTCTCCATTTAAAACAGTCATTGTTGAACGAGCCATCTTAAAAACAAGCCTAATACTCTGCAACAACCTACCAGCTGAAAAAAATCATCAAGATGCAGTTACCAAGTTTAAGAAGTCCATTTCAGAGCACCTCTTCAAGGAAGTTGCTTGTAAATGCTTTAGAGATAACAGTTAAACTTATTAAGACGCATGCAATTTTCTGTTTACTCCTGTGTTCTCTTCTAAGTCTCTAGGGTCTGTCTCTGTAGTCTCTATTTTTACTCACTTACATTTGAGTCATTATTTTTCAAAGAAATTTAATTTTAAAACTTTAAGAAGTAATTTCAAGTAGCCAAACTGTATTGCAACCAATGTAAACTGATAAAGCCCAATGCAAACCTGCTACTTTATTAGAAATGCTTAAGAACTGTATAACATTACACTTTATAAAAAACCCATAATAACTGTATATGAGCTTTCTGTTTTGCAGCTATGTAAACCTTTAGGTTCATAGGTTCATACTAGGCTATCTGCCCTAGGGCATTTACAAGCCTAGCCAGAGTGTGTTTGGCTTTCGCCACCCTTCTTAGATTAGTTGACTGCCTCTGTATAGTACAGAAGATAGCCCATTTAAGATTAGTTTACCGTGCCTCTGTCTAGTAGTGACACAGAAGTGATCCCAGGGGTAAATTTACGATCTCCCATCCAAACGTCAAGATTCTTCTTGAAGAGGGTCATTGAGGGGCTCTGTCTGACATGGATTGAGATTTTGTTCCAGAGTGAGGGGAGCCTCTGGGATATGAATCTCTCCCTCCAGCATATTCTATTTATTTCTGTGCTGAGGTTTAAATCACTGGAGCGTGTAGTTCTGATGGATTTGGATTTCTTGAGGTGGAGCATGTCCATTAATTCTGGGTTGGACATGGTTTTATACGTCAGGCACAGATCGCTTCTGAATAGGCGGTAAGCAACTGAGTAGAGCTGGAGTTTCTTTAGCCTAACTGCGTAGGGCATCTGTTTGAGTCCCTTGATCCTCTTGGTGAGGTACTTTTGGGGTCTTTCTAGTTGTAGCAGGTGTCGGGTAAGGTACATCCCAAATGGGGCATTGTATTCAATTATGGGCCTGATGAGTGATGAGTAGAGGGGCACAATGACCTCTCTTGATCTAGATGTGAACCCCTTCGTGATAAGGTGGGCTATATAGAATGTCTTTCTAACCACTTTGGCAATATGATTGTCAAAGGAGAGATTGCAATCTACTTGGGTCCCCAAATTCCTAATTACTTCTCCCGTACTTAATGGATTACCACCTATGTGGTAATTTGTGGGCACTTTGTTTTTCCCAAAGGGGATGACTATGCACCTTTTGGCATTTAGCTTTAGGCCATGGCTCTGGCACCAGTTATCCGTCTCTGTGAGACCTTTTTGGAGGATGCTTGTGTCAGCCGGTGAGTCGATTATGGCCCCCAGTTTGCAGTCATCTGCAAACTTTGTCAGCCATAGTCCTCCTGTGTTAGCCTGTACCTCAGAGAAATATATACCGAACAAGAGAGGTCCCAGGAATGAGCCTTGTGGGACGCCACTTGTAACTGGTTTAGAGTCTGACATGGCACCTGCAATTCTGACCATGTGGGTTCTATCCCTAAGCCAGTTTGCAACCCATCTTGTGACATAGGGGTTGATATTTAAGCTGGTGAGCTTATTTATGATGCCCGAGTGGGGTATTGTATCGAAGGCTTTTGCAAGGTCAAGTAGGCTGTGTGGACTACCTTCCCTTCGTCTATGTCCTTGGTGACTGTTTCAAAGAAATTGACCAGGTTCAAGAGGCAAAATCTGCCCTTAACGAAGCCGAATTGGGTAGGATCCAGTATTTGGAGGTTCCCAATGTCTTTGTTTATGAGTTCCATGATGATACGCTCCATAGCTTTGCAGACCAGGCTAGTTAGGTTTATAGGGCAATAGTTTCTGTTGTGGCACCACCTTTATGGAGTGGGACCACTGTTGCTGTACGCCATTCTTTGGGTACATATCCTGTTGTAAAACTGAGACTGAACAGTGATTTTAAGTGAGGGTTCAGTTCTTCTTGGACCTCATGTAAAACGCAGCCCGGGACACCGTCTGGTCCCATTGATGCTGTGTTTTTTGCTTTGGAGAGGGCAGCTCTCACCTGTGCATCTGTGATGTCAGGGAGGCTACACTCTTTTGGGATAGTCATTTTCTCATTTGGGCGGGGGGAGAAGTTTGCACTGAACCTGTCTGCCAGGATGTTGGCAATGTCTATGGGTTCAGGGTATTGTTTGTCATTTTGCACTAACTCAGAGCATATCTGGGAGTTTCCACCCAGGTTTCTGACATAACTAAAGAAAGCCTTGTGATTATCTTTAGCGTCTTGTGCAATTTTTCTTTCAAAGCTAGCCTTAGATGATTTTATAAGGGATCGTAGTTTCTTGCTAGTACTGATCAGAGTTGCCTTCCCTTTCAGGGATTTTGCTCTATCATGTAGTAGCTTCCTCCTCCTGTTTTACAGCTTATTTATGGCTGGGGTCAACCAGACAGGTCTCCTGCCTTTGGAGGAGTGTGTCTTGGTTTTATTTGTGAAAGCACGATCCATGCATTCCTCTAGGTATCCATAGAATGCGTTTGTAAAGGATTCTGTGGTTTTGGCCGTATTTTCCACTGGCCCTGCGGCTTTGAAGGATTCCACCTCGGTTTTGAGAAGTGGGAAGTTTGCTTTTGAGAAGTTTTTGACCGTGGTTTCCTTTTCTGGGGGTGGAGACGGGATATGGATGTCCACAGTGATTAATTTATGGTCAGATCTTACCAATGAGGGGTATACCTCTGGTATGGAACATAGAGTCCACATGTTGGTGATGATCAGGTCCAATATGTTTTCCCCTCTTGTGGGAGTGGTGACCAGTTGTTCCATAGCATTTGAGTTTATAAATTCTAGGAACCATTGGGCTAAGGTGTTGGGGCTTGAGTAGTGCTCCCAGTCTATGTTTGGGTAGTTAAAGTCACCCAATATAATGGTGTTTGGAGAGACCTTCATATTCTCCAGTGTCTTCAGGAAAGCCGAGTGGGGTTCCTGAGTTTGGGAGGGTGGTCTGTAGCAGGCTACAAACTGGAAGGCAGTTTTGCCCACTGTTAGTTGCACATGGATGGTCTCAGATGCTTCGTGCAGTGCCACTAGCCTGGAGGTATGGATATCTTTGATGAATATGGATGCTCCCCCTCCTCTTGTGGTTCGGTCTGAGTTTTGGGGCCGAAAAGCATGGTATGAGGTATAGCCTGGTAGTGCTGGGGTGCTCTTGGGAGCCTTGAACCAGGTTTCTTTTACTGCACAGATATCGATATTCTCCATATTGAGGAGAGCCTCGAGTGCGTGCATCTTGAGGTTTAGACTTCTGGCATTGAGCAGCATTACCCTTAGTTTCTTTTTCCTTGTGTTGTCTAAGGAGGTGGGTTTGTCTTTTGAACCTTGCCTAAAAAAGGCACTATGGGGGTGGCAAGAGCCTTGGCCAGTATTTGAAAACCCAGGGGTGACAGGTGCAAGCCATTCCTAGTGAAGCAACATGGCTTGTCAAGCATGTCATCCCAGGCTGACAGACACTGGATCCCCTTTGAGTGACACCAATACTTTAGCCAGTTGTTGAAATTGATCATTTTGTCTTTATACTGTGGTATCATTCTTGGTGAGGTTAAGATGCTACTCAAGGTCAGGGTCATACCGGCCTGGGCCATATGATCTGAGAGCTCCTCTATGTCTCTTTTCATCTAATCCTGGGAGGTACGTCTCAGGTCATTCACACCAGCATGGACAATGATGGAGTCATATTTGTACTTGCATTGGAGAGACCTGAGTCCTTATGTTATGTGGTGGATCCTGGCACCCGACAGGCAGCTTACAGTGACCTTCTCCTTGTTCAGCCTGGTGAGAGGGACGTCAGTGTGTCTGACAATAGAGTCACCTATTCCAAGTGTGTTAGGTGAGTTGTTTAGCCTTAAGGGTTGTGACTGTGTGGCACACTGACTTTGTGAACTATGTGATACGTGGGTACTGTTGTGGGGTAGCAGTTGCTTGGATGTCTGCTCTGGAGGTATCTGTTGATTGGGCAGATTTTTATTTAGAGCCTCCGAGTATGTTTTTGTGTGTTTATGTGTTTGGTTTGCTGTTGCGATAGGTCTATGTGAGACTGGATTTGTGGTGTGTTTGATTCCTCCAGACTGACCATGCCAGTACTATGTTGAGAGAGCTCAGCCTCCAGTTTGGCTATATAGTTGCATCTCTCACATATATTTGAGCTTGTTGGAAAGAGGAGAGGGTGGTCTGTGTACATAAGGCAGTTGTAACATTGCCTCAAGATTCCCATATTCACCAGCTGGACTGGAGAGTAAACCTGAAACTGACTTTTGGACATGCCAGAATAGTATAAGGAATTACTTTTTGACTTGATCAAAAAGGACCAATAAGGAGCCAAGTACTTAAAGGGAGTATAAGAGGGTGTAGCGATTTAGTTTATTAGTGCTTACTTATAAGACACTTATCCTAGCTACTGCTTGGTTTTAGAAAACAGATTGCTTACTTTGAGATTTGGAACAGTTCTAAGGGAAAAAGTGAAGAGCCGACTTTGTGGAGCCAGGAATAGTTTAAACCTGATTAAGTGGCACTGCCCGATGATGCGCTATGCGCAAAAACGCACAAAAGAGGGTTTTAAGAGAGGGGGATCAAGGAGTTTGGAATTGACCCAAAATGGCCAATAAAACTACAGTTTCTAGGCAGTAACCACTCTCACAGGGGCAGGCAGGCTGTTCAGTGTTTACCACTGCCACTGATGAACACAGAGACTTCCCTTTAGCCCAAGCAAGCAATGGCCTTCAAGAAACTTACAAACAGTTCAGAACAGCAAATCTGTAACTGAACTTTTTTTTTAATTTCAGAAAGTGGGAAGTTTTGTTTTGTTTAAAGATAGCAGAGATACACAAGTAGCAACAAGTTAGAACAGTGCAATAAATGACCTCACACTTGAGTGCTAGGCCAGAGACAGGTAAAATGCAAGTTTTAAGAAAAAAACGATTTTAAAATAAGTGCAACACAGGAAATGGAGTAAACAGGCTCTAGATGTATTCTAAATACAGTTCCTAATACATATATCAAGTTTAGCAAGCTGGAAAATGCCAAAAAGTAGGCGGCAATGCAGAAATCTTGACAAATAATCTGAAGAAAAATACTTAAAATCTCAAAAGTGGCTCCTTTCTTCTCACAGCGTTTTCTCCTCTTGGTGGGTGCTTCACCAACAGCCAACAAGTCTGAAAAGATGCCAAAACCACTAAGCAATCGGGTTTTAAGAGAGGGGGATCAAGGAGTTTAGAATTGACCCAAAATGGCCAATAAAACTACAGTTTCTATGCAGTAACCACTCCCACATGGGCAGGCAGGCTGTTCAGTGTTTACCACTGCCACTGAAGAACACAGAGACTTCCCTTTAGTCCAAGCAAGCAATGGCTTTCAAGAAACTTACAAACAGTTCAGAAAAGCAAATCTGTAACTGAACTTTTTTTTAAATTTCAGAAAGTGGGAAAAAAGCAAGATTTTTTTGTTTTTTTTGTTTTGTTTAAAGATAGCAGAGATACCCAAGTAGCAACAAGTTAGAACGGTGCAATAAATGACCCCACACTTGAGTGCTAGGCCAGAGACAGGTAAAATGCAAGTTTTAAGAAAAAAAGATTTTAAAATAAGTGCAACACAGGAAATGCAGTAAACAGGCTCTAGATGTGTTATAAATACAGTTCCTAATACAGATATCAAGTTTAGCAAGCTGGAAAACGCCAAAAAGTAGGCGGCAATGCAGAAATCTTAACAAATCTGAAGAAAAATACTTAAAATCTCAAAAGTGGCTCCTTTCTTCTCCCAGCGTTTTCTCCTCTTGGTGGGTGCTTCACCAACAGCCAACAAGTCTGAAAAGACGCCAAAACCATGAGGCAATCGGGTTTTAAGAGATGGGGATCAAGGAGTTTGGAATTGACCCAAAATGGCCAATAAAACTACAGTTTCTAGGCAATAACCACTCCCACATGGGCAGGCAGGCTGTTCAGTGTTTACCACTGCCACTGATGAACACAGAGACTTCCCTTTAGCCCACGCAAGCAATGGCCTCCAAGAAACTTACAAACAGTTCAGTAGAGCAAATCTGTAACTGAACTTTTTTTTTTTAAATTTCAGAAAGTGTTTCATATTTAAAGTGTATAACTGAAGTTTACTCACACTATTTTATTGTCTCTAAGGCAGAAAAGGGTCTCTGGACCATTGGGTCACCAAACAGTAAATAAATAAATAGCTGGCTATGCAGAACTTATCACTGACATGTTTACCATGCCTTTCAGGCTTTCCAAAAGTACCACAACTCATTTTACCCCCTTAGTATTGACTTTGAGGTATTTCTGTCTCACAAGCAACTTTATACCAATCTGATATTTCTGTGAATTCTTAAAACTGAAGAAATAATGTCTCTCATTCGACACACCTATCATTTTAACATTAAATCTACTCCACTTTTCCTTGCCTGATCTATTTTGACACTGCAAGTAATATTGGATCACACTGCTGTATCATGTAACTCAGCCAAGTCATAGTCCTGGCCTGATTCTTTAATTAAGCAACATAAGCAGTAATATTTTTTGTTGTGCAGCTACCCATTGCAAATGTTAATAGACATAAAAGTAACTACGAATTATTTGACTCCCATACTGCCTCATAAGAAACAAATAATGGCTACATGTCAGAGTTTTTCTCAGATTGCAGCGACTCTGAAGTTTCTCTTTTATCACTGTTGTGCTCTGCTTTCATAAAGGAAAGATGAGAATGTTTTTTATGATTACTTATGGTGCCCTGTGTGATGTCCCTCCACTGGGCCAGTAAATCAAGGAGCCTCAATGCCCATCACTGACACCGGTGGGGAATGTTCACTTAGAACAGAAATAAATACACACAGTAATTTCAGATTCAGCTCTCTGCACCGAGCACAATTTTCCTTAAGAGCAAGCAGGGAGCACACTTCAGTACTGGGGCTGAACTTCCTCACCAGGCCCCAAATAAGACTCCACCTTTCTCTCTGCAGAAATCAGTGCTCTGTATACCTATTTCAAGTAGCTGAGACACATACACTCTTTGACATTTGACTTTCACACACACACACACACACACACACACACACACACACACACACACACACACACACACACACACACACACACACACACACTCACTTGGGAAAGGCTGATACAGATTTACTCTCTATGCCACCTCCACCCAGACTATAAGGTAGATCCACTGCCACTAGCCAGCTACTTTAAGGCTCTTACCAGGGTACCCAATTACTCTTAGTAAAATTAGTACTTATGCAAATGGTAGTGTTAACCAATCAGCGGCATGTGATGCTACAGTCACTAAATAAATGCAAGTACTCTTAAGGGTTAAAATGTTTTCTAAAAGACCTGTCAGAATGAAAGGTTTAGATATATTTAATAACAAATAATAAAAAAATGAACATACTGAGTATCTATTTACAATAAACACCAGAGTTTCAATTCACAGGAAATATGTTGTTGTGTCTTTCTGCTTTTCCCGGTTAGGGGTTGCCACAGCGGAACTCCGGCCCGCTAATCATTAGCAGTAGATTTTTATGTACCGAGTTGCCGGCCCTGATGCACAACCTTCAACGAAGGTACATCCATTCACACATGTCTCCACACAGAAGCTGAGAATTGAACAGGACAACATCTTACTGTGAGGCGACAATGCTACCGCAGCTCCACCACAACAGTAATTTTCACAGGAAATATAAAAAAAAAAAACCACGGATGGAAAGACTCAAAAAGATACAGAAAAACAACACTTTTAGCTAATCTCACTATATTTTCCTAACTGACTGAAGAATTCCTGTTCCCTAGATAAGTTACTTACTAAAGCAAGGCAATATGAAGTGGGTGAGTGGTCTTGTCAGTTCCAAAACAGACTGCTAAGTGTGATCTGTCACATCTCTCACTAGTATCTAAACACAACTTCAGTGCTGGCTACAAAAAAAAAAAAAGACATCACATGTGGTCACCGTTCCCACACTAACTAGAAGCTGAGCCAGGATCTGGCACACACCTAAAACTTTGCTAAGGCTTATTCCAGCATCTGGAGACTGTAAAACAATTCCAACCCTTTCATCCTTCCTGCAGAGACTAACCAGTCATTCACTGGCACCCCAGGGTAGCAATGGGTTCACCGCTAAGGACAATAAGAGCAGAATTCCAGCCCAGACATTGCACCTTGGGCTGTATTCAGGCCTGTAAGATAAATATTTGTGGCCTAAATCAATTAATTTAATTTCAGGCTATTTTTCTTAAGGTTAGCTGGGCTGAGCTTAACCCCTTCCCTTTAACATATATACATTTCATAAGTTACAATACAGTCTAACACACATGTGTATTCTTTTCTGTCCCACAGGACCCACTGTTAATATATTTTTTACCACAAGCAACTTTACAAATACATTTTTAACACAAGCATCTGTACAAATCAGTTTGATATTAAAATGATATAAAATTCTTTACAAAACTCCAGCTAGTTATGCTGACATATGTTACACATGCACTGCCTTATTCTCTCTGGCATAGTTGGCACTACCTCACATCATCATACCATGTATCATTTGATATTTTAAAATACAAATAGTGAAATGAAATGTGAATCTAAGTGCTACCATTTCCAGCCTGTTTACTTTCTGTGTGTGTGTGTGTGTGTGTGTGTGTGTGTGTGTGTGTGTGTGTGTGTGTGTGTGCATGTAAAATAACATAAATACCTGGTGCCTGAGAAAGATGATAGACATTAGAATTAAAACATTTGCAAGATACTTAATGTGACTTGCAATTTAATACAAATGTGCTATTTGTATAGAAGATGCTTCTTCTTCTTCTTCTTTCGGCTTTTCCCGGTTAGGGGTCACCACAGTGGATCGCCTGTCCGCTCATGATTGGCAATGGAGTTTTACAGTGTTGAGTTGTCAGCCCAGCACCCAACCTTCCACAGAAGGCACACACATGCACACATTCATGCCTATGGCCAATTTAGAGTGTCCAATCCACCTACAGCATGTCTTTGGGATGTTGGAGGAAACCGGAGCACCTGGAGGAAACCCACATGACCAAAGGGAGGACATGCAGACTCCACACAGAAGGCACCCCAGCCTAGAATTGAACCAGAGAACCTCTTGCTGTGAGGTGGCAACACTAACTGTTGCACCACCATGGCCGCCCATTTGTATACAAGGTGCTAAACAGTCAAAACACTGGAAGGACAGCAATAAATACAAAAAATGAGAAATAAGAGGGAGAGAGAGAAAATAAAAAGTGCAATCTAATAGTACAGGCTGTAGGGTTTAAGGATGGCATAAGATGAACTAATGGGTTAAGGGATGAATATCAAGCTAGCTATTCTGTTAATGAGCCTATGGTGGTCTGCCTTTACTCTTCCTACCTCACTTCCTAGGCTAATCTCTGATGTAATCTCAGGCTACAAGGTGATTCCTAATACAACTGACTCAAGTACTGCTAATGTGCTACAGTTACACTTCTTTCTCTCTGGATGTCAGGAACGATTACTTTCAGGCAGAGAGGAATTTAGTAAAATATTTGCAAATGTATAGATATCCAATAATAAAGACCATGCAGAGTATTAATTACAAAGGGATTTATCTCAACTGGTGAAGGGAAATAACAGGATATTCCTCTCTGATTCAGTGATTCTGAGAATTGATATTCTTGGCATTCCTCTTATATTACCCAGTAACAGAGTTATAGTTCTTATTGTAATATTAAGTCATTTCTGAGGGGTAAAAGGTTTGAATGCTGCTCCTTTGAGGTCATAATGTCCTACTGGGTCAAGACGAGTGGTGGTTACAATGTGTATACACCCTTAAACTGTTGGCACCCTAGTTCCATTCAGAGCTCCATGTGGGTATCAATCAGCATGTCTTTTGGATACTACTGCCCACTGTAACCACACTTGAGAAGCTCTGGTGAATGGACTACAAGGACTAGCCCCTCCGCACTTAAACATCCTCATTTGAAATGACCACATAGATGACCTGAATCTAAAAGAAAATAAAAATAAAAAAGAGTAAGTCAGATGGAGGGTTATACCCACACATTCCTTGTTTATATACTAACTCAGAGACTGCATGAAGAGATGGAAGCAATTGGCACTAGGAAGTGACAAGTATTTCCTCTTCTCTGTGCTTCAATAACATCCAGTTCAACCACAATAATATGACAGAGCTTCCACAGCAGCCAGTTCAACCACAACAATATGACGGAGCACTGCTCAGTAATCAGGATTTGCAATCATCATCAGTACTTGGCAGATGAGATATTCAATGTGTAGGATCACGTCCACACTGAGGTGGCTGGCCTGCTCCCATGAGGAAACAACAATATGAAAAGGCTGCACAAAAAAACAGAGGAAACCAATAACCAAGGGTTCCATGAAAACGGAATACAAATCATCTGTTGTGTAGTTACCCATACAAATGTTAATATACATGAAAGTAACCAAGAACAACATGATACCCTATCTTTCATTATGAACACCATTTAAGGTAGCTTGGGTATCTCACACAGTTAAGTGCCTTAGGAATTTAGTGAAGCACTTAGAACACATCTGTGGGGTGGTTTGCTTCAGCTAAAGAAAACGTTTCCACTTTTTGGTCACTGCTTTGCCTTTTTACCTAAAAACTAAAGCAGTGTAGCAGGTATATCATGAGTCTTCAAGAACTCAAGTTGCACCATGATGTTGTGGTCTATTATCATAACTATGCTGAATTAGATGGTTGCAGAGAGCAGTTCCACCGAAATTAAACATTACACCTGCTACACATACCGGCAAACTTAAGTTTCATTTCTTAATTCCAGCAATCCCAAATAGTGTTTTTAATGTTATGGTAAAAAAGGTACAGGATGAAGGTAAGGCAGAAGAAGTATAAGAAAATAAGAAAGATTACATCCCAAATGAAGACAGTTTGCATGAATTAGTATGCTGCCATGATATTCACTACCATGATTCCCCACAGATATTGACTCATTTTCAGTATAAGACGCTTCTTTGCTATAGTTGAGGAAACTCTTCCTCTTATTTTTATACCATCTACTAGTCTGTATTCCATCTGTTTTCTGTGTGTCATCAATTTTAATGCCCTTTGCATACAGCCTTATGTTCTAATAACTGTTTACCTTTCTTGAATTTTGTAGTTGAAATAATTTTCTTTCTGTCTGTCAAATGTTTGAGTTGAGTGTTCCTCAGTACTTTGTCTTGTTTCTTTACCTTCCTCATTTCTTTTATGTCTGAGCACTCTTGAATTTTCCAGTTATCCAGCCATTTCTTTATTAACATATAGGCCAAGCCTTTCCAAACTGGAAAACTACATTTCATCTGGTTCACTTTGCCTAGCATTTAGACATTATCTTTTTTATTCTATCATTTCACAAATGGGCTTTAATTATCATATGACTGGTGAGTTCTAATCATGTGATTGTTTTATATATGCGTTTATGGTTTTCTTTATAAATAATAGAGCCACAGTAGTTTACCCTCTTTTGGGACACTAAACCATTTAAATTAAACCATTTCCCATACTTTTGTAATGAATTATTTTCTCTAGTGATCTAATAGTGTTTATTTTAGATCACTAACCAAATAAAACATACCTCAAGAAGCTTTCCTATAAGAAATTTTATTTAACATAGTATTAGCATTTTGGAACTCATCAGAGATAACCTTGGAATATTCCTGGGTATCTAACAGATAAATAAACAGACAGGTAGTGTAACCACATAATTTCAGGATATCTGTCAGAACAATCAGAACGTACTGGAAGTGGGATCTTTACAAAAGAGAAAGAGTAAATTATAGAAAAGTAAATGGAATGTATCAGAACAATACACACAGAATAGTGTTTATGAGGATGAGTGAAATTTAAGAGAAGGAAAGAATTGAGACGTAATGTTATATTGAATGAAAATTGTTAAATATATACTGCAAGAAAATAGCAAAATAAATGTTAATGCGGTTTCCTTTCTTTTCTATTAATGCATACACCTATGTCACTTTAATGTTATGTTTAATAAAGATGATTTGAAAAAAAAATCAGAACAAATTAACACAATAGTAATGCTACAGTAACACTAACTTCTGCCCTGCACCTTGATTAATACAATCTCCACAAGTAATGCTAGTTTTCTAATTAATAGTTCCTGTCTTAAGAGAAAAACTCAGACTTGGCCTTCACCATTCACAGACATCTTAACCTTCTGTAGGTACTGCCTTACGACAGTCTAAAATAGCAGTCTTCATTCAAAATTATTTGAAGCTTCCTTTCAGGAAAGGTGAGTTCCAAATAATGTAGGTACTGAATAAGGTACCCCATGATAGATTTTGCCCCTCTTAATCTTAGTCATTGAGCTTTTTGCAAGAAAAGAAGTGTAGGCTGGACTCTGGACTTTGAATTTCCAGTTCTTCATTATTTATCTGGGGAGCAATAGACATGCTTGTAGACTGCATGTTCTAACACCAAGGATCTAAGGTCAAGGCCTGGTAGCAGAGAGTATGCACTGAGCACAATTATGTGCTTAGTGCTAAGTTTTAGAAGTCTGCATTAGAGGACAGGGAGACATACACTGTATTTCAAGATTTAATGTTTTGTACTTGTTATTTTATACAAGAGAGAGCTGAATAAGGTCAAAACATTGGTTGACATCTGTTTAGTGATGCAATTTGGTCAGCTAAGCAAAATGTTAACGAGTGTGCAAGATCACATAGTTGTCAAGGTTGGAGAATATGCCCTTCACCTGATATCATGTGAGCTTGGATTTAGTGTGTGAGGATGCAGCTTCTGTTTAATATTGCATATACTGAGGTCAGTGCTCGTTGCATGCATACTACATTATCAATATTTATGTTGCTGACATGTTGGGGTTGACTTTAAGGTCGTTGACATTTGGGTCTGTCAGCATTTTTCAGTAGCCCCATACATTTGCGCACACACACACACACACACACACACACACACACACACACACACACACATATATATATATATATATATATATATATATATATATATATATATATATAGGTACGTATCACTTCGCCTAAAACTCATTTCACCTAAAACTCATTTCACTCCCAAGTAGTACAATAAGGCAAATCAAAGGTATATGTCTTTTTCCCCACTGTAGTGCGATCCAGGTGTTAGTATATATAGTTAGGGGGGTGTGGGGGGACATAGCCCCCACTTATTTTGGTTTTATGTTGTCTGGTTTTGTTTCACATTATTTGATAAAAGCCAACTAGGTGGGGGGCTACACCCCACCACCCCTGAATGTGGGGGCTGCACCCCCCACACTCCCACTTACTATATATACTAACACCAGGATCGCACTACAGTGGGGAAAAGGACATATACCTTTGATTTGTCTTATTGTACTACTTATCAGTGAAATGAGTTTAGGTGAAATGAATGCGTACCCATATGTGTATATATATATATATATATATATATATATATATATATATATATATATATATATATATATATAATATACATGTATGTATGTGTGTGTGTGTATGTGCTTCTGCGTGTGCATGTGTGTATTTGTGCTTTTCAAATATGAGTTGAAATGTCTGTTTTACTAGGTATTTATATATGATAATACTATTTTAAAACATACGTGTTTAAATGATTTTGATATTTCATTTTTCTTTATGTGGGCACTTTTAAGACTGATAAATTAGGTCATGTGATGAGTCTATTTAAATGAGGTTGGGATTATACTTTAATCAGTTCTGATGGAGTCTGGGAGTCTTGGATGAAAGCACTTTTCTTTTGTTTGAACCACTGATCCTTTGTTCAGCCCTTATAGCTGATAGTTTTAGAAGTTTAATTAATGCTTTCAACATCTTCCTTTAAATATAGCAGCCACAGATCATATGATGAAGATTTACATGTTCACTTCTACACCTTCAGTATACTGTGCAAATGTATTTACGTATTTGTTGAACAAGTCAGTCCCACTTGGCATAGCCTATTTTAATGTTGATTCTGAAGTCTTTCTTATAAGCCAGACAAAATTGTTTAATCTTTGTTAAATAAATTAGTTGCAATTGTACCCGTGCAGTCATTGCTTCTTTCAGTTTTTTAAGGAGTGTGTTAGTTTAGTTGCTAGTTTTTTCATGTCATGTTTTCTACACTAATTTCTTCACTACACAAGTAATCCATAGCTTCAGCTTCTATTTCTTTAATTCCACTTCCTCCAGCAGACCTGTAACTAGTGGTGTTCCACAGAGATCGGTTCAGGGACCCCTACTGTTTGGAATCTACTTTTCTGAAGTACAGGCTAAAACTAAAGGACTGTGGCTGACAAAGTTTGTTGATGACTGCAAAACTGGGAGTGATCACTGAAACCTCTAGCAATGTCAACATCCTGCAAGAAGGTCTTACACAGACTAATTATTGGTGCCAAAGTCATTTTTTAAAACAATGCAAAAAAATGCATTATCAACCCCTTTGGCAAGGGTGATGTTCCTGCAAACTACCACATCAATAGCAATACCCTAAGCACGCAGTCAGTGGTGAGAGATCTGGGCATTAACTTCGATCACCATATCTCCACAGTGGTAAGAAGGGCATTTTATATTGCCCATCACATAAGTAAGGGTAGTGCCTCCAGAAAAAAGAGGTTATAACCCCCCTGTACTCTTCCCTCATCAGGACAATAATAAAGTATGTTCCTTTCCAAACACCTGCAGCAATTGGAGAGCTCACAAATGTTCTTTACAAAGAAAATTCAGGGTCTTCAATATCTGTCTTATGTGGAGAGACTAAAATCATTGTCACTTTACTCTGTGTCATGCAGACTGCTCAGAGGCGACCTGTGCCTTGCATGCAGAGCAATCTCTAACCCAGCTTTAATGGAAATGCTGCACATTCCCAAGTCAAATGGCAAATGGGTCACTTGCTCAAATTACCTTAATCTGGTATGTGACATCAACAGAACTTGCTGGAGAGACAAATTTGTCTCACAGAGGTTGCCCCACCTTTGGAACAATAGGTGTGTACTAGGCTAATGGCCCTGGAGCCTTTACAAGCCTAGCCCATAGAAATGCCCTGGCATCGTGCTGCCTAATATTAGTTCCTAGTGCCTCTATCAAGCAGAGCCACTGGAGTGACCCCTGGGGTGAACTTTCTATTACCCATCCACTCATCAAGATTTCTTGAAGAGGGACAGTGAGGTGCTCTGCTTGACATGTATGGGAAGTCAATTCCAGATCATGGGCAGTCTCTGGGTGAGGAACCTCTCCCTCCAGCATTTTCTGTTGATTGTGGTAATAAGGTTGAGGTCTCTGGAGCATGTAGTTCAGAGGGAGTGGGATTTCTTTAGATGTAGCATTTCTAACAGAGCTGGGTCAGACATGGCTTTGTAAGTCAAGCAGAGATCACCTCTAAGTAGTCGATATGAGACTGACAATAGTTGGAGTTTTTTGAGTCTGTCCATATAGGACAAGTGTTTAAAGCCTAGGATCCTCTTTGTAAGGTACTTTTGTGGCCACTCCAGTTGTTGCAGGTGTCTAGTGAGGTACATACCAAATGGGGCATTGTACTCTATGATTGGCCTAATGAGGGAAGAGTAGAGGGAGACAATGACCTCTTTCTTCCTGGATGCAAAACACTTAGTAATGAGATGTGCCACATAGAAGGACTTTCTGACCACAGTGGCAATGTGGTGGTCAAAAGAGAGATTGCTGTCAACCTGTGTTCCCAGATCTGTTATAATGCCGTCTGTGTTCAGTGGACTACCATCAATGTGGTAATTCATGGGAACCAGGTTTTTCCCAAAGGGGATGACGGCACATTTTTTGGCATTGAGCTTAAGGCCATGGTTCTGACACAAGTCATTGGTCTCAGTGATGCCTTTCTGTAGGATGTCTGCATCACTTGGGGAGTTAATAATGACTCCCAGCTTGCAGTCATCTGCGAACTTGGTCAGCCAGAGTCCCTTTGTGTTGAACTGGACTTCTGAGAAGTTGATGCCGAACAGGAGGACCCAGAACCAATCCCTGTGGGATTCCACTCATGACTGGTCAGCAGTTTGACTTGGAGTTACTACTTTCACACTATGTGTTCTATCTGTGTGCCAATTTGCAACCCACCTATTGATATAGGAGCTGATGCCTAGTTAGGCAAGTTTATCAATAATTCTCAAGTGAGGAATGGTATCAAATGCCTTGGCTAGATCAAGGTAGGCTGTATGCACTGCCTTACCTTCATCCACAACCCTGCTGACTGACTCAAAGAAGTCAACCAGGTTGAGCAGGCATGATCTCCCTTTCACAAAGCCAAATTGCATGGGGTCTAGAGTTTTGAGATTTCCTATATCTTTGTTAATCAGGTCCATGATGATGCTCTCCATAGCTTTACATATCAGACTCGTCAGGCTAATGGGGGATAATTCCCAGGGTCTGTAGTGGTTTCCCCCTTTATGAAGAGGACTGACTGTAGCAGTGTGCCATTTGGTAGGGACAAAGCCTGAGGTAAGGCTGTGACTGAACAGGGCACACAGATGTGGTGCCAGTTCGCTTTGTAGTTCATGTAGAACACAGCCAGGGATATTATTGAGTCCCATGGAAGCTGTATTCTTGGCCTTGGACAATGTAGCTTTAAACTGGCTGCAGTAATGCTGGGTGCCTGGCATTCTTCCGGTACTGTGATTGGTCCTTTAGGGGAGGAGAGAGGGGTAAAGTTGGCACTGAATCAGTCGGCCAGTATGTTGACAATATCTGTTGGATCAGTATATGAGGTACCATTGTGCAGTAACTCAGAGCAAATCTGGGTATTGCTGTGGAGGTTCTTGATATAACTATAGAAGGCTTTGTGATTGTTTTTAGTGTCTGCTGCAATTCTACCTTCATAGCTGGCTTTAGAGGATTTGACGAGGGATCTCAACTTTTTGTCGAGGTTAATAAGGGAGATTTTCCAGTCTTGGGACTTCATCTTTTTCTGCAACAGTTTCTTCCTTCTGTTGTAGAGTTTATTAATGGCAGGGGACCACCAGATTGGCTTCTTTTTTTTGGAAGAGAGTGTCTTGGTTCTGTTGGGTATGGCTAGTCCCATGCATTTATGTACATGTTCGTATAGTGCATTGGTGTATGATTCGGCAGTCATGCAGCTATTTTCCATTGGCATGGGTACCGTGAAGGTGGAGCGTTGTGTGAGTCAAGTTAACCACCTCTGTTTTTAGGAGCCCAAAGTCAGCTTTGGAGATTGGAGAAGTTTTTCAAGGTGGTTACCTTTGCAGGGGGTGTGGGTGAGATGTGGATTTCCATGGTGATTAGTTTATGGTCGGATCTGACAAGGGATGGATTAACTACTGGTGTAGAGCAACTGTTGCCCATGTTAGTAATAACCTGGTCAAGGATGTTGCTTCCACTAGTGGGGGTTAGAATGAGCTGGTCCAGGGCATTGGAATCGATGAATTCCAGGAAGAGTTGGGCCAGTGTATTAGTGCTTGAGTAGTTTTCCCAGTTGATGGAAGGGTAGTTGAAGTCTCCTTATATGAGAGTGTTGGGTTGGACCTTGATAGATTCCTTGGTGTTTAGGAATGTGGCGTGAGAGTCTAGGGACATGGCTGGGGACCTATAGCAGGCTATGACCTGGATTGCCACCTTACCCAATGTTAGTTTTACCTGAAGTATCTCAGATGCATTATGCTAGGCTACTAGACTGGAGGTGTGCATATCCTTTATGAATATAGAGACATCACCACCTTTAGAGCTTCAGTCCATGTTTCAGGGCCGAAAGGTGTGGAATGAGTTATAGCCTGGTAGTCGAAGGGTGCTTTCTGGTGCTTTAAACCGGGTTTCCGTTACAGCACAAATGTCCGTATTCTCCATTTTGAGGAGTGCTTCAAGCAAGTGCATCTTGAGATTTAGACTTCTAACATTGAGCAGCATGACCCTCAGATTGCATCTATTTGTAGCTGTTACAGTGGTAATTTGGTCTTTAGAACACCATCTAAAAAGCACTATAGGGGTGGCAAGAGCCTTAGCCAGTACCCGGAAACCCAGCGGTGACAGCTGCAGGCCATCTCTTGCAAAACATTGAGGTCTGTCAGTCATGTCATCCCAAGCAGACAGATCCTGGATCCCCTTAGAATGACACCAGAAACTTAGCCAATTGTTAAAGTCAATCGTTTTTTGTTTGTACTGCAGTATTATTTTGGGTGATGGTAGGATACTGCTCAGGGCTAAGGTCATACCTGCCAAGGCCACATAATCCAAGATCTCCTTCATGTCTCTTTTCATGTAGTCCTCAGAGGTATGTCTCAGGTCATTCACACTCACATGGACAATGACAGAGTCATACTTGTACTTGTTGTGGAGTGACCTGAGTGTGTGTGTTATGTGTCAGATTCTGGCACCTGATAGACAGCTGACTGTTACCTTCTCCTTATTCAACCTATTGTGTGGGACATCTGTGTGGCTCACTATTAAGTCACCTATGACTAGTGTATTGGGCAAGGTGTTTAGCCTTAGGGGCTTAGGTTGAGGGGCACACTGTTGAGGTGAGCTATGTGTCCTGTGGTTTGTGCTGTCTTGTGGTGGTCGAGTGCATTTCTGTCTTGGAGGTCTCTGCAATTTGGGTAGATTTCTATTAAGAACCTCCATGAAGATGGGTGTGTGGTTTGTGTTTTTATATGAGAGCTGTGATGGTGGGTGTGCTGGAGGGCTATGTGTTCCATGTGATGTGGTGCAGGTGCTGACCTTCTCCTCTTGACCAGCTAGTCCGGTCTTGCATTTCTCACAAGTCTGAGTGTTAGGAGTAAGAGGAGGGGGGCTGTCTGTGGACATGAGACAGTTGGTACACTGCCTCAGAATGCCCAAGTGCACCAGGTTAATAGGAGAAATCACAGGGAACTGCCCTTTAATCATGCCAGGAGGGGTGGTCATAACTATTAAGTACTGGAGCTATTTCCGTGAAGAATGACTAGTGCTGATGGCACTTAGGTGTGCTACAATAATTGCTATGAAAACCTGTTGTAGTGCAAAGTGATTAAGCTATTTGAAGTGCAAGAGAGAAAGAACTAGCAAGACCTAAGGGAAAACCTGAAGAGCAGACTTTCTGGCACCAGTAAGTTTACCACTGCGCTGCCCAAACAGCCAATAAATTACAATTTCTGGGTCAGAAACCATGTTAAACAAAGCTCTTTGTTGGCCCTATTTAAGCGTAATTTGGGTGATTAGATGGGTAACTGGAAATTTGCCCCATGGGTTCCACCTATGTCCCTCTTGGACAGGGGCAATAGATGCTGATTTTAATGTTTGCTTGAACCAGACACCCTTGGGAACATGGACTGAACTTGGCTAGACTTGTAACGGCCTCGGGGCCGTTAGCCTAGTAACATCCTATGATCCTATGATCCTATAAACTTCTCCATCACTAATCCTCTTTTCTACTTTCCCCCTTTGTTTTGTTATTTTTTGTATTGTAAAAATTTCCATATCAGTATGCCTTTGCTTGTATTTCTCTTCAAATATCTTTTGTGTTGACTTTTTTGTATCGATTGGTTTTACTTTCTTCTTTGCATAAATATTGCACCATATTAACTCTGTTTTTCTTTCCCATGTCCATATTTCTTCTTCAGATGTCTCCAACTCATATTTCTCTTTACTTTGGGGACTTATTGTTCTATAATGCTGTGACGCAACCTGTGTTAGACTTTCTACACTAAATCTTTAACTTTGCAGGTATTCCATAACTTCATCTTCTATTTTTTTTACTTCTGCTTTAGTAAACTTTTATTCTACATTCCCTCTTTATGATCTTTATTTTATTTTTATTTTTTTTTGTTTTGTGAAATTTTCCATATATGGGTACCTTTGCTTGTATTTCTCTTTGAATATCATTGGAGCTGCTTTTTTATATTCATTAATTTGGCTTCTCCTTTGCATAAATATTGCAACATATCAGATCTCTCTTTCTTTCCCATGTCCTTATTTCTTTTTATACATTTCAAAAATCTCTAGATTTTGTTCTTCACATGTTTGCGCTTCCTCGGTTGCTTTTTTTTTTCCAAACGGCCCAGTGTTTCTTGGTTTATATAATGTTTTTCATGAATCTGTTGTATTAATGGACACAAATTTGCATTTGAAGCTTTTGACAGTTTTTCTTGCCTCTAATTTCTCTCGTAATCTTTCTGAATATCTTCTGACCAGAAATTCTGGGCTTCTTGCATAATAGTAACAATACATAATTTCTTTTTTATCTACAAACATCCACTCTATCATCTTTATGGCCTGTCATTTTTTGTGTTTATTTTTTGTGGACTACTACTTCCTCCTACAACAGGAGGGCAATCCTTCCCCTGAGGCTGGCCTAACCCCATTGTAGGAATGTTTCCATGTCTTGAGGATTCTACACTGTCATTTTTTCCAGTCCTGGCACCATTGTGCCTATCAGGATTGGGCACTTTTTTTATCCTGGGACTTGTGTACCCAGCTGTCTTTTTTATTTTTCACATATTTCTTTCTGTCTGTGATATATGCCATATAAAATACTGTCTAGATATCAGTGTCATCTTGGTGAGATTTTGTAAAAACAGTTTCCAATTTGTGAAGGTACTCACCAAGACTTGAGGATGAATTCAATTCCAGCAATACTACTATTATTTGCTTGCTGATTTTATCATCTCTCCATTAGGACCCCAGTGTTTGCAGTTTGATTTATGAGATACTACTGAATACTGAAAATATATGAGGATGCCAGTAATTTTTCTCCAGAAGTCACTTGAGAGAGCCTGGTGGTAGAGGAGATACACAAGAAAAGGTTTCTACTGAGATTTTATTTATTAAGAGTAGTGGGGCCCCATGGATTGATTATGATTTTTCGAAGATTATTATTATACATTAGCTCAGTGTTGATATAATTCATATATAATTCAGATGAGGGCTTAAATCATTTTTTCAACTGACATGCTTAATTTTATTTGTTTTGAAATGGGGACTATTTTAGCAAAACTATGGACACATTTTGAAAGACTAAAATAGAAGGTTGACTTGATGTGACTTTATATGTATAAGTTACATATAAATAGGAAGAGAACTGCACGTAGTTTTCCTAAAAATGTGTTCCTAAAAGAATTGGATATAAGAAAAAACTGCAGAAACTGTGTTCCATTCGGAAATCTTTGAGGAAATTGAAACAGCAACTGCATATTGGGAGCTAGGGAAGGAATGTGAAATAAAATGTTAAAGCACCTATAAAAATCATTTATATGGGATGCAGTATGCTTACATGTGTAGTGCAGCCTAAAATAAGGTTTCCCCATGGATAAATAGGGTAGTTTAAAGCACAATGTGGAAAAGTGGGATGTTTTATAGCAGAATGTGCAAAGGGGATATGTGCTGGCTCTGTGTGAACAGGGCATCGCTAGGAAAAGTGTACAGAATCTAGTATGTGCTTTGGTAATGTTGAATACCTTTGTCTAGAAAATAATCAACCACAGTGAATAAACCAGAGGAAGTAGGAGACAGGAAGTAAGTTATACACCTTCTGAAGCTTGAGTGCAAATGATGACTCTCAAGAAATTTACTGTGGGCAAATCAAAGAGAACTATGTATCTATCCCTATAGATAGTACTATTCCATTACAGAATAGGTTTTCAGAGTATTGGGGGATGATAATCTGGAAGGACAAGGAAAAGGAAAAGGCAGCATGAAATTCCAGCAGGATTAGAAACATGAATGTGAAACCTTTAAATATTAACATGTTAAAGATACACATAAGGAGGTGTGATATAATTGACTGGATCAGGGAAAATTTAATAAATGGTTATTTCTGAACACACGATAAGTGGGAATGTATGAGCAGCAATGGATTCTGGGTTTCTTGCAGAGTCACAGTGTATGGTCCTTTGGGATAACAAGTGCTTTGGAGTAGCCATATTCTTGTCTAATCTAGGTTACAAAATAAAACCTCAATTTATAACCATGGCAGGTAGGGCAACTTCAATTGATACTATATGGAATGCACATGTGAAGAATTTTAAGTATATATGCACCTACTACATGAAAGAAAAGATTATGAGTTGGCATTCAGTTGTGGGTGCTCAGCAGGCATCCCTTGATTTTGTTTGGGGTGAGGTGGGGTGGGTTCAGTAGCAATATGGCAGAGGCAAGGTAAAGAAAACCGAGAAATGTTGCTGACAGTGATAACGAGACATCTTGTGATGAGAGTCTAATACCTCAGTTAATGAGAGTGTGAAGGTAAAGAAAACCGAGAAATGTTGCTGACAGTGATAACGAGACATCTTGTGATGAGAGTCTAATACCTCAGTTAATGAGAGTGTGATGGTAAAGAAAACCGAGAAATGTTGCTGACAGTGATAACGAGACATCTTGTGATGAGAGTCATAATACCTCAGTTAATGAGAGTGTGATCATATGAATCTGGGAGAAACATATCTTTCTTTAATAGAACAGTGGCATCAGTTAAACATGAGGCCGGGTAGTGAGCTTAGCTGTAGAAGAAAGAAAGAAATGAGTGCATTCTGTGGAGGAATGATATAGTGTTATGTGCTAGCTAATAATACATTTGTGCTACATAATTAGTATGATGAAAAGCTGCAAAAAGCATTATTCCAGTAAAATAAAAGTAAGAAAACTGCTTTATGAGGCAGTGGTGTTATATTATGGGGAAGAATAAAGAATGGACAGATAGTACTTCATTTAGAATAAAATCTACATGCAATGAGAGAGATTTTGGAGATGTTTAATGAAACAGCTGTAGTTTAGAAAAGGTTGAAATAAGTACAGGTAATGCAAGTGAAAAACGAATAAAGGAAACATTAGACTGGGCTCTCACCACTGTGAAGGTGAAGGCAGCTTTGGGACAGGTACATGAGGAAACAGCAGAAGGAATGCATACAACAGCTAATGGATATTGTCAGTATTTTGGGCATTGGCAGTTGAATTTTGTTTTTGGAAATATTAAATGGCTGATATTGTGTAGATGGTCATAAATGAAATGGATTATCTGATAGGCTTGAGAAGTTTTTGAGGAAGAAAAGACTAAGATACATGAATAATTGGAGACTAGTGTCTCTTTAAAATAATGATTATAAAATGCTGGTAAAATAATGTAGTTCTGACTGAGGCTTTATTCAGAAGAATGGTAAGAAAGTCAACTGCATGTCTTGACTGAAGGCAGATGAATGATGATATTTGTGAGCAATTAAAGAATCTGTACAATACTTATTGGAGAGAAGTTTGATAATATACAGAGTGCAGACATTAACAGAATTTGTTCAGATAGGATATGACAATTTATTTAGGATATTACAACTTTATGCATTTGGAAGTAAGGTTACATGAAGAATAAGAGATGGGTATCATAGTTCATGGATATAATCAATCATTAACTAACACTTAGGAAAGAATGTACAGACAAAAAGAGGGGTGAAGCAAAATTCATATTTAAGTCCTTTATCCTTTGGGTTATGCACGAACATAACAGTGAACCTGTTAAAAATAGTTATGCAAGATTTGGGGGTTGCAAGGGATCTATCGGGGGCAGTTAACTGTACAACTGTAGTGATGTAAACCAATTTAAAACACTGAGGGAGCAGTTTATTGGGTAAAAGTTGCTAGAACAGTGCAACTCTACATTCAATAGAGGTAAAAGGAAAGGACTTGGGATAGAAGAGATTATATATGGGATCATCTTCTTTCAGCTGTTCCCATTAGGGGTCACCACAGCAGATCATCTGTTTCCATTTCTTCCTGTCCTCTGCATCTTGCTCTGTCACACCAACCACCTGCGTGTCCTCTCTCACCACATCCATAAACCTTATCTTAGGCCTTCCTCTTTTCCTGTTACCTGGTAACTTCATCCTTAGCATCTTTTTCCCAATATACTCAGCATCCCTCCTCAGCACATGTCCAAACCAACGTAATTGTGCCTTTCTGGCTTTGTCTCCAAACCTTCCAACCTGGGCTGACCCTCTAATATACTTATTCCTAATCAAGTCCACCCTCATTACACCTAATCCAAATCTTAACATCTTTAACTCTGCCACATCCAGCTCTAACTCCTGCCTTTTTGTCAATGCCACTGTCTCCAACCCATATAACATAGGTGGTCTCACTACCCTCTTGTAGACCTTCTGTTTCACTCTTACTGGTACTCATCTGTCACAAATCACTCCTGACACTCTTCTCCACCCACTCCATACTGCCTGTACTCTCTTCTTCACCTCTCTTCCACACTAACCATTACTCTGAACTATTGATCTGAAGTATTTAAACTCATCCACCTTAGCCACCTCTACTCCTTGCATCCTCAACATATCCTCCCTCTCATTCACACACATATATTCTGTCTTAGTCCTGCTGACCTTCATTCCTCTTCTCTCTAGAGCATATCTCCATCTCTCCAGGGTCTCTTCCACCTGTTCCCTACTCTCACTATAGATCACAATGTCATCTGCAAACATCATAGTCCACAGGGACTCCTGTCTGATCTTATCTGTCAACCTGTCCATCACCACTGCAAATAAGAAAGGGCTCAGAGCTGATCCTTGATGTAATCCCACCTCCACCTTAAACGCATCCGTCACTCCCACAGCAGATCTCACCACTGTCACACTACCCTCATACATATCCTGTACCACTCTTACATACTTCTCTGACACTCCCGACTTCCTCATACAGTACCACAACTCCAGTCTAGGCACCCTGTCATATGATTTCTCTAAGTCTACAAAAACACAATGCAACTCCTTCTGACCTTCTCTGTACTTCTCCATCAACACTCTCAGAGCAAACATTGCATCTGTAGTGCTCTTTCCTGGCATGAAACCATACTGCTGATCACTAATCATCACCTCCCTTCTTAACCTAGCTTCCACTACTCTTTCCCATAACTACATGCTGTGACTGCTCAATTTAATCCCTCTGTAGTTATTACAGCTCTGCACATCACCCTTATTCTTAAAAATCGGTACCAAAACACTTTTTCTCCATTCCAAAGGCATCCTCTCACTTTCCAAGATTTCATTAAACAATCTGGTTAAAAACTCCACTGCCATTTCACCTAAGCACCTCCATGCTTCCACAGGTATGTCATCTTTCCATTCTTCATCCTTTTCATAGCTATCCTTACTTCCTCCTTGCTAATCCATTGCACTTCATGATTCACTATCCCCACATCATCCAACCTTCTCTCCCTCTCATTCTCTTCATTCATCAACCAATCAAAGTACTCTTTCCATCTGCTCAATGCACTCTCCTCCCTTGTGAGTACGTTTCCCTTATTATCCTTTATCACCTTTACCTGCTGCACATCTTTTCTAGCTCAGTCCCTCTGTCTAGCCAATCGGTAAAGGTCCTTTTCTCCCTCCTTAGTGTACAACCTTTCATGCAACTCTTCATATGCCTTATCCTTAGCCTTCGCCACCTCTCTCTTTTTGCCATGCAACTCATCTCCTTATACTCCTGTCTATTTTCTTCATCTCTCTGACAATCCCACTACTTCGTTGCCAACCACTTTCTCTGTATACTCTCCTGTACTTCCTCATTCCACCACCATGTCTCCTTGTCGTCCTTCCTCTGTCCAGCTGTCATACCAAGCACCTTTCTAGCCATCACTTTTACTAGCTCTGCTGTAGTTACCCAGCTATTTGGTAACTCTTCACTGCCACCCAGTGCCTGTCTTAACTCATCCCTGAACTCCACCTCACAATTACCCTTTTTCAATTTCCACCATTTGATCCTTCGTGCTGCCCTCACACTCCTCCTCCTCTTCTTGATCACCAACATCATCCTACAAACCATCATCCTATGCTGGTTAACTACACTTTCCCTGGTCACCACTTTACAGTCTCCAATTTCCTTCAAACTGGCCCTCCTACATAAGATATAATCCACCTGTGTGCATCTTCCTCCACTCTTGTATGTCACCCTATGCTCCTCCCTCTTGTTAAAATAAGTATTTACCACAACCATGTTCATCTTTTTCGCAAAATCCACTACCACCTGACCTTCTGCAGTCCCTTGTTTAACACCATACCTACCCATCACTTCCTCATCCCCTCTGTTCCCTTCACCAACATGCCCACTGAAATCTGCTCCAATCACCACTCTCTCACCCTTGGTACAGTCATCACCACTTTATCCAACTCACTCCAAAATTTTTCTTTCTCATCCATCGCACACCCAACTTGTGGAGCATATGCACTAACAACATTCATCATTACACCATCAATTTCCAGCTTCATAAACATCACTCCATCGGACACTCTTTTCACCTCCAAAACACTCTTAGCATACTGTTCCTTCAGGATAACTCCTATGCCTTTTCTCCTCCCATCAACACCATGATAAAACTATTTGAACCCACCTCTGATACACCTAGCCTTACTCCCCTTCCATCTGGTCTCTTGCACTCACAATATACCAATCTTCCTTCTGTCCATCATATCGGCTAGCTCTCTCCCTATACCAGTCATACTGCCAACATTCAAAGTTCCGACCCTCGCTACCACAGTCCCAGCCTTTCTCCTCTCTTCCTGCCTTTGGCCATGCCTTCCACCTCTTCTCCTCCTTCGGCAAACAGTAGCCCAATTTCCACCAGCACCCTGTTGGCTAACAGTACTGGTGGTGGTTGTTGTTAACCCGGGCCTCGACCGATCTGGTATGTAAATATTTACTGCTGTCCGCATAAATAATTTGGTGAAGTTTTATGTCGGATGCCCTTCCTGACACAACCCTCCCCATTTATCCAGCCTTGGGACCGGCACAAAGAAATGCACTAGCTTGTGCATCCCCAGTAGCTGGGTTAGATTATATATGGGATACCGTCTTAAAAAGAATATACGGTGTTAGTTGGGACAGTGAGAAAAGATGTTAGAAAGAAATGTATTTTTGAAGACATTTTGTTTACTTGACATTGGACAACATTGTAAAAATGTCTATGTATAAACAGGGGGATGTTAAACGTAAAATTATTATTTTTTACATGTTCCCAGGCAATAGACTAAATTTGATAAAAAGGAGAAATATGTGCCAGATTCAGTTCAGAAAATTATCACAAGGCATACACTAGGTATAGACCTTGCAGAAACTTTTTCAAATTCAGAAACAGCCCTGCTGCAGTGCTTTAGCACAAAGACATGCAGCACCATTGGGGACTATCTCCGTAGTCATGCTAAATTCTAATCAGACATTCTAGGTGCTCTTCCCCAGAACTGACTATGGTAAGGCATTTACACAGCTGGCCAATTCAGAGAATCACCTGGCTCTGTGAATTAGCACAGCCATTCCTGGCCCCTCATGGTAATGAACACAGTCAAAAGGCCATGTTTATATATCACAATAGAGGCTATTTCTTCAGAGTTCAGCAGTCAGGTTTTATTAGGAGGTGTGTGCATTTAGTGTCTACTGCATGTGTGACAGCATGTGTAAGTGTGTGTCTGCACTGGAGAGAGCAGTATGGTGGTTAGTGAGATGGTAGGTTAGGTAGAGGTGTGTGTATGTGTGTGTGTTTATGAGCGAACTAATGAGTGTGAGTACAATTGGGTAGGGAGTGGGTTGTTTTGTGTGTGTTTTTGTGTGTGTTTTTGTGTGTGTGTGTGTGTGTGTGTGTGTGTGTGTGTGTGTGTGTGTGTATGTAATGAATGCAAGACTCTGTGTGTATGTATGGGGGTTGAGCTGGCTGTCATACTTCCAGACACCAGTATACTAGTGAGCATGGACTGCAGCATTAGGTCATGGGTAAAACTAACCACCAGGGATTACTTTCACTCTCTCACAACATGGGTTGGGGTGGACACTAACTGCAGTGATAACTATATGGGTTGGGAGAGTACTACCTAACAGGGATAACTCTTAACTATTTGGGTTGAGGGAACATTAAACACCAGGGATAACTTTTCAACATAATGCACTTTAACAGCACTTAAACATGATGTGAAGCAGGGGGAACATTAAACACCAGGGTTAAGTCCTTAAGAGTGTGCCTTACTGGCACTTAAATGTGATATGGTGGACACTAGGTACCAGGGATACTCTGCAAGCTGTACATGAAAGGCACTGAGAAAAAAATGAAGATGTTTGTCAGCGGTTGGGAATACTGGACACCAGGGAGTGTATCAACAGCATACTTTAATGGCACTAAAATAGATTCAAGTTCTGCACTCTCTCACCTCCTCCAGAGGACATTAGTCCTCTACACTACCAGTGGACACCAGGGATAGGATTACTTAAAAATAAAATAAAAAAAAAAAAATTACAGTAGCACAGAAGGGGAAATGCTTCCAGCCCTGTACCTTTGGCACAGGAAATCTCAACAATAACCCACTGCACTAACTGAAAAGCTAGTGCATCACAGTGTTTAACATATAATGAGGATCTCAGACATTATTCAATGTCTTCAACAATTCCTCACTTATGAGGGGGAGGGCCAGGAAACATTAAGTATACTGTACAACCTTGTAGCGTAAGTCACCAAGACAAAGCCAAAGTTAAGGGTGAGATAAAAGCATGGATGGAGTTTAATTATTTCTCCTACAAATGTAGAAAATCTCTAGGATAACAGCTTTTGCCCTAACATGCATTTAGAAAAAGATACAAATTGTGAAACTCTGATCTTTAGTATTAACAACTGAGTATAATTATACATGATTTTCCAGGGATGGAAAAATAAGACATCAAGGACATTCTGACAATGCAGAGACAGCTTTGAGGTACGTCATGTGTGTGCATGTATTTTACTATGTGCACGTCTGTGTAGAAGAGTCAATGCGGAATGCCTGTGCAAGAAATGCAAATTAGCTGATAACGAGGTTTTGCTTACTACAGCAAATGTGTCTCTGAATTGCAGTTCTATGCATCACAGAAACAGGGTCTTTTTACTGCAGCCTTACTGCAAAGGCTGGAGGTCTTTCTGAATACCATAGCATATCTGATAAGTCAGGAGAATTTTATATTAGCAGAAGATTTCTGATGGTCTTTAACTGATACATCTGACATTTTCTTTTTTTACTGTTTCTGATCTAAAATAAGGCAAACACAAATCCAGCCAAAAGATTTCTGACCTTTTTGGTTACAGCATAGAAGGTGAGGAAATAGAATATCATGAATAAAAAATAATGTGAAGAAAATTAAGAAGGTGGGAACTGATTAAGGAAGAAGTATGGAGAGATAAGAAAAAATTGTGCAGAATTGTGTTAAACATTTTTAATTATTCTTGGAAGTATTATCTCAAGATATTCATTTATTCATTCACCAAAGTTCAGAATTTTTATTAGACTGTATCCGTGTTTTGCAAGATTTTGTATGGAGATTAGCCCATAAAAAGCTAGTTGCAAACAATATTAGTGCATGACAGGAAGACTATGTTACACGGGCAGACAGAAATTATTCAACAGAGTTTTCTTTAACGTCAAACAGTACAGATATTTTAAAATTTTATAAAAAAATTATTTTTTTATTTGAATATGGATACCTATATATAATGGGCACACACTTAGGAGTGCTTTCAGAACAATGGAATATGATATGGATGTGTATTTTGTAAAATATATGAATGGCATTATTATCTATAGCACAGTGCAATGAAAAGTGGGTTGGATATAATGTGTATAGAAAATGAACTAATATTAAATAAAATGATATGATATTTCCATGGATACTGTGTTTATTTGATCACTTCAGGCACCCATACTCTTCCTTATCTGGAGTGGGATGGGAAGCATGGTGGTGAGCTCTCAGTCACAGCAAAGAAAAAATAAGCAGGTGGAGTTTTTCTTTTAGGCATACTGACATCTGAAGAAACAGGTAAGAAGAATACAATGAGGAATCTGAGATGTTACATTGGTAGCTGGAGTCAATTTGATTGTGCCAAACCACAACTTACTCATTGACTCTTAGCTTCTGGACTGGTGATTGCCCCCAAAATTAAAGTTGGTGCTAGTGTGACTAAAGGGACGCTGAAAAGGAAATGGACAGAGTACTAGTGGAAGATTAAGACCATACATGAATGTTATCGAAATCAAAGTAAGAACTGTAATATGACTGGTGTATGCTATAAGGAAATCCACATTTTAGATATAAGCAATGACAACGGATTCTATTACCATTAGTGGTAACAGCCTAAGTGGTAAGGTCATTAACTCCTTATGAAAGTGAAATTAAGTGCAACTTGTTTTTATAGACTGTAAGAGGTATGAATAATATATTAACAAAACAAAATATGAGCAGGAAAAATATTGGAACACATTTTATGTATGACTGTTTGCCATTAAATAAAAATACTGCAAGTGTGTAAATATATGCTAGAAATGAAACAATTACTCACAGATAACAAAAACTGTGCTCATTCAATAGTGTGATACACAAAGTAAATTAATGAAAGGAAAACGACTGAAATGGTGTCAGGATTGAAGGTTGGGTGGGAGGCAAATGTAACCCAGCACATTTTTTTCCAACATCTTTATTACATTTCTACATGTGACAAAGGCAATCTTAAAATTTATATAAGTGAAAAACATACAAAATGAAATCACTTTAGTTGTAAACATTTAGATCACAGACACCATTGAAACAACTGTAGTAAACATTATTAATCACTTATAAACATTGTAGTCATTGTCAGTTAAGCATTATATAGCTCATTCAAATCCTGCTGCTTAAACCTCGTTCCTGCACTGCATATACTTTTCCCACAATTCCTTTTTTTTTCTATGTAGTTTGATCCTTCCCTTTTCTAAAGATCCCAATTCCAGTTGCTTTTATCTCAGTTACTATATTAATTACTTCTAGTAAAGCTGGTTTAGACTTTGATTTCCATTTTCTAGTAATTGCTTTTTGGCAGCCACCATAATTAGACTCAGCAAGGCTTTACTATGTCTAGGCAATTATGATTCTGTAGCATAACTCAAAAAAATCATCTCCCCTGTCATTCCAATCTGCCCACCCAGCATCTCCGACAGAGCGACCCACAGGGAATACCAAAAGTATGCCAACTCATCACATCTCCAAAACATATGTTCCCATCTACCTCTTTCTTGTCCATCACACATCCAGCATTTTCTATACACCTGAGGAAAAATTATTTGGAGTCTACTTGGGGTATAAAAATACCTATGTAAACACTTCCAGGCAAAGATCCTAAATCTTTTAGACTTTGTTGCATATTAATGTAACCCAGCACATTGAGCAAAATAATTCACAATATGTACCGAATGTACTATGATAAACTGAAGGCAAGGAGATGACTAAGTATGTAGTTCAACATAAATGCTACTTTCTTATATACTAGAATGCCATTTTAAGGCAATATGTTCCAAACATAGGTAAAATGTTGTGTGGCGAACAGGGACATGGTGTAAAGAACTATTCTAGGAAAAGCATGAGATGTGGGTCCAATGAGCACTACAGTCAAGACTGTAATAAAAAAAATTAGAGAAACTTGAAATGTTTAAAATGAAATAATAAGAAGATGAGAGTAAAAAAAAGAAAAAAGTAAAGGAAGATAAATTTGAGAATGAAAAGATGGAGAAACCAAATATTGCAGACAATTAATAGCAACAAAAACACTAAACTGAACAAATAAATTCATCATTGAAACCAATAATAGAAACTCACATGGAGAAAGAAACTCAAAAAAAGAAGGAGAAGAAGACACAAAAGAGAAAGATGCACTAGAGCAAAGTGTAAAGAAGACAGAGGAAGGCACTTGAACTTTAATAACACTTAACGTGAATAGTTTAAAAGCATGGATGTCTTGCTGCATTGCGAAGCATTAAACAAAATGCAGAAAGGTGTTCAATATGGAGAACAAAAGATAGGGTATTCAATAACTCCATGTAGGCTTCATGCGAAGCCTACCCAGTCTACATGTTTGCACAGTGAGCAGCAGTGCTAATTACATATTCATGCTGCGCAGCACATTTAAATATAAACAAGTGAAGTTTTGTGGCTAGCAGCCATGTTGCTGGCCAGGAAACCATGTAAAGCAACATGGACAGTAGCAGACATGTATATCTGTTCACCTATGGGCAAACTAGGTTTGCGGGATTACACAAAAATCCCCCACTGATTACCAGGGATAATAATACAGCAATGTATGCAGTCCAAATACATGAAAGTGTATACAGTGCAGAGTATTGTGGAAACGTGTTTGAGGCCTACTGAAAAAAACATGTGTAAATGAGCAGTAAGGATACATAGACTGCATTACAAATAAACAGTCAGGGGAAGTGTGTGTATAGAAGTGGGATACACAAATGAATTGTAGGAATGAACACATTGAAAGAGAACTGGTGAAACATGGCAATGTACAGCAGATGAGGGCAGATAAATGAACACAGTTGTAGCATAAACATTAATCACATATCAACATGATATAGTACGGACTGCAAAGTGAAAGTATATGTAAAACGTACAGTCACCCAGGATGATGCCACAATATAAACAAAACATGATCAACTTCAACAATTGGCTTAGCTTCTGGTGTCAGTCCAGGGGAATCCAGTATCTCTCAGCCTGGGATGAGGTGGTTGACAGTCTACCCTGGTTTACCAAAGATGATCTGCACACGTGTCCTTTAGCCTGACAGATAATGGCAAAGGTGCTTGCCTCCCCCATAGTACATTTTTAGGCAATGTCAAAGCAACAAAAATTCTGACATAAAAAGATCCGCTGGAGGCAAACTCAAGGTACTGCTGCTTAATGCTAGTAGCACCAGAGAAAATTGCCCTAGCTGACAGATTTGGTGCAAACTTTACACCCCTGCCCCACAGGCCATACCTCAAAGCATACCTGACAACAGTCCTCTGCCTAGTATCTCTAGAGATCAGAGCATATCTGTGCTCTCCAAGGCTAAAAATATGGTCTCAGTGGTACCAGATAACATCCCAGATTGCTTACTAAGCAATCTAAAACAGGACCTAGCAGACCTACTTAGCATCCTCTTTAACCATAGCCTGAGAACTAGCTTTGTTCCAGGGGAGTGGAAAACAGCAACAGTAATCCCCTTGCACAAAGGTGGGCCATCAACCGACCCTGGGAACTATAGACCCATAAGTCTAACCAGTCTCATCTGCAAGGCCATGAAAAGAGTCATCATGGACATTATCACAATGACATAGGTGACCTTCAAACTCTACACTCAACACAATTTGTCTCCATTAAGGGTAGATCATGATTATTAAACCTAGTAAACTTCTTTGAGAAAGTCACCAAAGACCTGGATGAAGGTAAGGCAGTACATACCGTCTATCTTGACCTGGCCAAGGCTTTTGACACAATCCCCCACTGAGGTATTATCGAGAAACTCTCCCAGCTGGGGATTAACCCTTACATTGTCAACAGAACACATACTGTCAAAGTAGGGCTGTCACCAGTGGCATACCACAAGGATCTGTGCTGGGCCCTTTACTGTTTGGTATCTATTTCTTGGAAGTCCAGGTGAAAGTAGATGGTCTTTGGCTTACCAAGTTTGCTGATGATTGCAAATTGGGTGCAGTCATTGAGTCCCCCAACAATGTTAACATATTACAGGAGGGGCTAACACAGACAAATGATTGGTGTCAAAACCACTGTCTACAGCTAAATGCAAAAAAGTGCTATTATTATTGCCTTTGGCAAAGTGGAATTCTCCACTAATTACAGTATTGGCAACAACCCCCCCCCCCCCCCCCAGCACAAACCCAGTGGTGCAAGACCTGGGAACAGAGGTAGATAGGAATCTGAACTTCAACCATCAAGTTTCCATGGTGGTAAGGAAAGCCTTCTATTTCATGCACCTCATAAGTAAGGGCATTGCATCCATGTCTGAGGATGTTATAACACCACTGTACTTGACCATTATCAGACCACTAATAGAGTACAATGCTCCCTTTTGCAGGTACCTAACCAGACACCTACAGCAGCTGGAGAGGCCAAAAGGGTTTCTCACCAAGAAAATACAGGGCCTCCAAACCATGCCATGACATACATGGTAGACTAAGAGTCCTGTCACTGTACTCTGTATCATATAGACTGTTGAGAAGTGATGTGGTGCCTGGGCTACAGGGCAGTGTCTGACCCTGCCCTGATGGTAATGCTGCACATCTGCAATTCTAAGGGCACAAGAGTCACTCGCTCTATGGATATTAACCTAGCCTGTCACATTAACAGAACATGCTTGGAGACAGGTATATCTCCCAAACACTGCCAGTCCTCTGAAATACACTTCCAGATCACGTGAATCAGAGTTCATCACTAACCCTGGGAGTGGCACCCATGCCCCTCATGGACAGGGGTTGTCAGTGTTGACTATAGACTTGTTATGCAAATTACATCAGCCTAGTAAGGACAATTGGAGCTACTTGGGCTGAACATTACTAGGCTTGGAAGGACTGTAGGGCTGCTAACCTAGTAACCTCCAATTTCACCTGGACTGCCCATACAGACACACATACACACATAGCAGTTATATGGGTCAGTCGTGAAACATAAAGCTCATTCTGTTTCACTGACCATTTGGTACCTTATTTCAATGTCTGCCTGTTTCTCTTTCTTACTCACATGCACTCACTTACCTTTTTTGTCAGCCTAGGCCTCCTGCCCCCCCCCCCCCCCACACACACACAAAACACCCTGTGCAAATGATGATAACTGTGCCATATCCTTATTTTCTAACTTTTGGATTCGATAGATAAGTCTTTTGTCTGATGCTCAGGGTGGATAGTTATCTTAGTGATTAGTATATCCGTGATTGTGACATTGTTTTGTTAATTTTACTGCTTTCGTACAGATTTTTGTAATGGTACATGCCTTCAAAACTCTTAAGGCAACAAAGCTGGTCCAAGCCATAAATAAAAGTGGAACAGAGGACTGAGCAACAGGGTGACTTTTTAATGTTTTCATCTTACAGACATAGACAGTTGATAGAATAACAGTTTTTGTGTCACTATTTTTAAGATTTTTCTGAGGTATATGAATTCTGAAATTGAAACGTCTTGTCTTTTGGCTTTTCCCGGTTAGGGGTCACCACAGCGGAACTCTGGTCCGCTAATGATTAGCAGTGGATTTTTTTACGGTGCTGAGTTGCCAACCTGATGCCCAACCTTCAAAGAAGGCACACCCATTTACGTAATGTATGTTATTAATTTCTAACTTCTCTCTTTAATGATTTTCCAGTAGAAAAGTATGAAGCAAAAATGTGGGCATTCTGTGACAATCATTATTTTGAGAGGTGTAAATGTGTGAATTGATGCCTGAGGCTGATTACTTGATAGAGGACACATATTTGCATAAGTCACTGCTGTCGTATCTTGAAGTCATTGCTGTAAAAATCAACCACCTTTTACTTAGTTACATTAGCAAGTAACAGTATGCAAGGATATGCCATTCATTTGTATTATTACACATTTTTTTTTTTTTGTATTTCTGGTTCAAAACTTACCTTGTAATAATAAAAGTTGCTACAATTTTAGTTCCAGGCTGACTCTATCTGATGCTAGGAGTACACAGCCATAACATGGGTAAGTAAAGGTTGTGAGCATTGCCTGGCATCAATGTTACTATATGTATGTGTATATGATGAAGGTTTTAGCTCCTTAGGTGGTGAGTGAGTGTGCTACGTGTTGCCTCTTAGCCAATGCAAGGGCATACTGAGCATGCCTACAACTGCCTCCATCCACAGTGGCTGCTGGATCCCCCTCTTACTCCTCACCTGTGTGTGGCTGTAGTGACCTTGCTAGTGGTGGTGGTGGGATGTGCGGGAACTTCCACTTGTTGATCCTGCTGAAGCTGTTTTCTCAAGATGGTGTTGTGAAGCATGGCACAGATGGTGAATTTTTCAGCACATGTATGGGGATTGCACTGCAGAGCTTCCCCAGATGTATCAAGGCACCAGAACCACACAACAGCAGCCCACACACATGCTGTAGGATAGTTCTTTTTTGAGCATGTGCCTCATTATAGCATTTTTCATGATGTGTGCGCATTTCTGATGGGCATCATCAGCCATGGTTTCAGTGCATAACCTGCATCCCCCACTAAAAGACCCTGTGGAATATCCCCCCTTGCAGATATGTCATACAGTTGAGAGTTGTGCCACATATGTGAGTCACGGTAACTGCCTGGATTGCCAGCACACACATTCAGGATGATTCCCTTAGTGTTACAATTGACTTGACAGTTAATAGAGTGGAAGCCCTTTCTGTTTATGTATATCCTTCCCTGTTCCCCAGGCGGTGCTTTGATCTCTATATATGTACAGTCTATGGCACCCAGTACTTCAGGGTAGTGCGCTACTGGGTAGAACTCCTGCATATTTGTGGCTCTGTCCTCAGGTGTATGGGGAAAATATATGTAGCCACTGGTATGTAGGCGCATAGCATTCAGGAATTGATGGAGGATCCTTGATGGCGATGACTGTGATAGATCTACTTCATAACATCGCATTACCATAACAGCAAATGTTAGAACATCAAGACCACAATCATGAAAATCCTTATTGTTGAAAGTGCAGAAGATTGTAGTGTAGAATCTTGAAATGTACTTAACTTTTCATAGAGTGAGTGATTTAGTGGTGCAGTTTACTTTAAGGGTTTTTAGCACGTAAAAAAAAAAAAAATTGTCGGAGTTCACATCACTTGATTCTGTTATCTTTGGAGTAGTTTGGGTATGTATGAGTTTTGAAAGAAAAAGAATTTTTAATTGTTGCTGTATTTGTTAATTTAGTATGGAGCTTTACAGGTAAGGTATTCGGGTTTTGAAATTGGTAAGGTTGTTATTGTTTTGGTTGTTGTTTAAACATCACTAGACTGTTATCCTTTCTTTAAAGTAGTGCAATCTCGGACTTGGTATATTTAATTTGCAGGGGGGCATAGCCCCCCCCCCCCCGCAAAAGTGAAGGAGGATAGCTATTATAGTGTCAGTTGTATTACTATTTTCTATGTTTTGGGATTCAGTGTTTTCAAAGTCGGTTTTAAAGTTTTGATGATGTGTTTTTTCATGATTGGGGTCTCAATGTTTTAATGTTCGCTGTTATAGTAATATGACGTTATGAATTAGATCCAACTGTGATACCCCCAGCATGTCCCCTGTTGGTCTCTGAAAGGTTCCTGTAGCTAAAATTCTAAGTGCTAAACATACTTTTTTCTCCACTGGTTTTGGTTCCCCTCTGTTTGCCCTTGGTTTGAGTTGAGGACAACAGAGGTTGCAGAGTTCCTGTAGTGTGTTTCTATCCACCCTGTATTGCACTATTATTTCCACCTCGTGCAGATTGTGAAAAGTTAAACAGATCATAAAAACTCTGCTCCTTCTTGGCCATGGTCTATTAGCAGCAGCAGCAGCCAGACTTCAGCCTGTTGCACATACACATGAATTAAAGCAACGGGAGCCCTTAACATAGTTAACATAGTTTCTGTGTACAGAAGTTTCTGTAGCTGTATTCCAATAGGTTTTGGAATTCACAGTGAAACCAGCGCTGTCTGCACAGTTGCTTTACAGCTTGTTGAATAGCTCCTCTGTCTCGAGTGGTTGTTTAGCATGCAGTTCAGCTGCTTCTGCTGTAATTAGCATGCCCCAGTGTTTATCGTGTTTGAGTGGCTTTAGACAGTATGCAGAGATGTTTACTGAATGCAAAACGGTGTGCTTTAGCAGCCCGTGTAAGCTTTATTGAATCTACACCATAGACAAAATGTAAAACACTGTGTGTGAAAAGAATGACTCTCCATTTAGATAGCTGAAGTTAGCCCCTTGTTTTATATCTAACTGCTTAGCGCACACTGCAGATCTTAGGAGACTAAACCAGTTTTCCATCTTACCTGTAAAATCTGCAACATCTACTCCAAGATCAGTAATTACTGGAGAGCCCACATTCTGCCTCTCATTAGTCATCTTGGGATTAGCACTTCTGTTTTGTTCCTAGTGATAGAAGGAGCATAGAGACATTATTTCCTGGAGACTGATCATTACTGGAAAGCCTAATAACTGCTTCATAGGCACCAGCTCGGAATTTGTGCTTATATTATGCTCCTGGTGAGAGAAGGGACAGAGTGCATTGATTCCTGACTGTTTCTGGTTGGGCAGTGAGTGTGTGTGCTTGACATTCCTGTTTGGTCTGGTTGCTATTTAAGGCATCTTCCAGGAAAAGGCTACAACAACCCTACAGACCCTTGCATCATCTGTGATAAGGCTGTGGCTCTCCAAACAGGCTATGGCCTGCTTCTCATCTTGTGATTGGTGTTACTGTTTTGCTTCTGGTGAGTGAAGAAGCAAAGGAACATTGTATCCAAGCAGCATGAAGCTATGATGAGACTAGCACTAGTAGTAGCTAGGCAGTAGCCATTTAGGTGACGCCCCACTTTTCATCATTCTTGTCAAGCGAATTCTTTCTTTTCAGTAAATACTACATGATTTCCTGCTGTCTAAACTAACTTCAGAATATCTTCATACATACTTCATCCATAAATCATCAGGGTCTATTCATCAGTTTCCCCACAAGTGTTTGGCAGTGGCCTGTATAGACACAGACACCTTGAATTGACATTTTTCTTGTAAAATCACCATTAAAATGTTACCAGTGCATATTTGCACACAACACAACTACTTTGCAATGACAAGCACAATCCCCACAGCTGCAAACTGGACAATCCTGACATTATTTTATATTCTCATTCTTCACTGCCCACACCCCCCCCCCCAACTATATATACCAACTCTGAGATTGCACTACAGTGGAGAAAAGGGCAAAGTTCTGTAGTTAGCCAACTATGTCTTTGCCCTTGATGAATTCAGGTAATTGATGATTTTCACTGAATAGGGGTTGATGAGTAGATGTTTGCTGAAATAAAATTTTGGCAAACTAATATAGACCCTAGAAATTGCCTCGTGTACTGACAACCAAGTAATTCTTAACAAACTGATATGGTATGTGAGAGATGTATTTACACAATGTCAGTGGAGGCAAAGGTCTCACATAAAACCAATCCTAATATCAATAAGGTTGTTAGTAGTACATATGCTGCACTCATCACACACAATTCAACACAGACACATAGACCCAAAGATGCTGAGACACTTAACTATAACCTTCCTAAACTCCAAAAACCTCCTAGAAAAAGTACAAATAACAAATACCCTCAGCAGCCCTGAATGCACTCTTTTAAAACAACTCCTATATCAACACATACATCCACATCTTATGGAGCCTCTACTTCTAAGCCCATAAGGCAAGCCACCACACAATCCAACATTCTGGTCATTCAAAACTCCATTGTGAGACACACTGATGTCCGTCTCACCAGGCTGAGTAAAGAGAAAGTCACGGTCAGTTGCTTATCAGGAACCATGATCTGCCACATTACACATGCACTCAGGTCACTGGACTACAAGTACCAGTATGACACAGTCATAGTCCATGTGGGTGTAAATGACCTGAGACATACCTCCTTAGACTATATGAAGAGAGACATCATGGAGATCTTGAAATGTGTCTCGGGTTGGTATGATCCTAGCACTGAGCAGCATTTTACCTTCTCAAAGGATAATGCCACAATACGAACAAAAGATGAATGACTTCAATAATTGGCTTAGTTTCTGGTGTCATTCTAAAGGGGTGCAATATTTGTCAGCATGGAAGGAGATGGTCAGTAGACCACACTTCTTTGCCAGGGATGACCTGCACCTCTGCCCTCTAAGCTTTTGAATATTAGTTAAAACATTGTCTTCCCAATAGTGCCTTTTTAGGCAATGCCAAACAGACAGTACTTCCGACATAGCAAATCAAAACCAAGAAAATCTAAAGGTGTTACTGCTCAATGCTAAGAATCTAAACAAAAAACTCCACTCCATAGAAACTTTCTTCACCCTAGGGAATTTTGATGTCTGTGTGGTAATTGAGACATGGTTTAAAGCTGTGGAGAACACACCGACAGTGCAAGGTTATAATGCCTTACACACATTTAGACCAGCTACTACACAGACAGGGACTAAAGGTGGCGGTGTCTTGATTTATATCAAAAATAAATATACCTCAAGGTTGGTCAAACAGTAAAATGCACTTGAGTTTCTCCATGTTCAAATCCCCATAGGAAAAATCCAATATCACTTCCTTGCAAGCTATAGGTCCTCCTCTACGACCCAGGAAACCCATACCATGTATTTACACTCACCATCCAACCCCATACAATATTCATGTGTGACTAATTACCCCACTGTTGACTGGGAATTGTATACGACACCAAATGTATAGGCACAGTGATTCTTGGGTTTTGTAAACAAAATTTCCCTGGACCAGATTGCCAGTATATCAACCAGGGGTGCAACCATACTGGATCTGGTCCTTATTGATATAGGAAAGTGCTGCATGCCCTCTAGAGTAATGTCTTCTCTGGTAAGGTCCGGCCATAAAATGGTCTCCTTCGAAGTAAAAATAAAACTTGTAGCACCAGTTAACCCTGGAACTAATTTAAGGCTAACATCCTACTATTAAGTGATAATCTGGTAAAATGTCAAAACCTCATAAACCCTAAAAACACTGCTGCCTACACGGAACTGTTCACAGAAACCCTTTACAAGCATGTTAATAGCTGCATACAGCCTGCTGTGCCCACCAGGAAGAAGTACAGAACTAACTCAAAAAACATTCACAACATCAGTAAACTGTATAACAGAAGGAATAAAATCATGGCAAAAATTAGGAGGTGCAGCACCCAGCAGGATAAAAGCACTCTCATCAAACTAAACAAACAACTCAGAGGACAAATAAAGTCTACCAGAGCCAAATTTGAGGTAAATTTTGGCATCCCAGGCCAAGAAAAACCACAAGGCATTCTTTAGCTATGTCTGCAACCTTAAAGCAATACACAATTGTGTGCAAAGCTCATTGTTAATGAAGCCACGTATACTGAGCCAGAAGATACCTACTGGCCAACATATTCAGCTCAAACTTTACCCCTCCCCCCCCCCCTCAATCTTCCCTCAGGAAATATTATCATATAACTCCCCTTGCTATCACTTGGAAACAGGCCCTTAATGCTCTCTATAAGCCAAGAACACTGCATCAATGGGCCCAGACAATATTCCAAGATACCTTCTAAATAGCATGAAACTTGATCTATCGGGTCCTCTGGAATTGCTCTTTAACTGTAGCCTCCAAACAGGCTTTGTGCCTCATGAACAAAGGACAGTAACAGTCATTCCTCTGCACAAAGGTAGGGCATGTACAGACCCTGGAAGCTACAGACCCATAAATCTTGCTAGTCTCATATGCAAAACCATGGAAAGAATTATCATGGAAATGATCAATAATGACATAGGAAACCTCCATGAACTGGACCAAACCCAATTTGGTTTCATTAAGGGAAAGTCACACCTACTCAACCTGGTGGACTTCTTTGAGAAGGTCACCAAAGCAATGGATGAGGGCAAAATGGTTCCCACTGCCTACCTTGACCTGGCCAAGGCATTTGTCACAATACCCCACTCAGACATTGTTGATAAACTCAAGAGGTTAGGTACAAACCCTTATGTCACTTGGTGGATAGCCGGCTGACTCACAGACAGGACCCAGGAAGTTAGAATTGGGGAGTCCACCTCTATAAAGAGGCCAGTCACAAGCAGAGTCCCTCAAGGATTGGTCCTGGGACCACTCCTTTTTGGCATTTACTCCAAGTTAGGAGCTGACATTAAATCCCCCACTGACACAAATGTTCTCCAGGAAGACCTGACACAGACAAATAACTAATGTTAGAGCTATGCAATAAAACTAAATGCCAAGAAATGCATAATAGTATCCTTTGGAAAGTCATCCACCCCTGCTAACTATCATATTGACAACTCACCCCTAAGAGTTGACCCAGTAGTCGGGGACTTGGAGACACACATACATAGTAATCTAGCCTTTGACCATCACGTGCCTACAGTAGTGAGGAAATCATTCTATGTTGTGCAACTTATAAACAAAGGCATGGCATCTAGGTCTAAGAAAATCATTGTTCCACTGTATTCAGCATTCATCAGACCTATCATTGAGTACAATGCCTTCTTTTTTATGTACCTAACCAGGCATATCCAACTATTGGAACATCCTCAGAGGTTCCTCACTAAAAGAATACAGGACGTAAGTAACATGTCCTTTGAAGACCGTCTCAAGGCCCTATCCCTGTATTCTGTCTCCTACAGCCTGTTGAGGGGAGATCTATGCCTGGCATACAAGGCATTGTGAGACCCCACTTTGAAAGACCTTGTGCATATCTGCAAAACAAACAGCACCAGAATTACTTGTATTAAAGACTTAAACCTTGCTTCTGATATAAGACAGGTATGTATCCCAGAGACTTCCCCTTCTCTGGAAGAGGCTCCTCATCCATGTGAAGCAGAGTTCCTCCCTGACCCAATTCAAGTGTAACTTGGACATTTGGATGGGAAACAGGAAATGTATCCCTGTTTTGGCACCTATGTTTCTAAAGGACATGGGCAGCCCATACATGGTTTACTTCCCAACCCCCTGGAACTTGTCTGAGATTTAAAATGCATGACCCGGCTTAAAAAGACCCTAGTGGTCTTTAGCCTAGTAAACACCTATGAACCTATGAACCTATTTAGGACAGACCAATTATAGAACTAAAATTTGGAAAGAATGCATGACTACATGTAAAAAGATGGATAAAATTACAGAAAAAGTTTGTGTCATATACGAATATCACAAAGCCATACATAAAGGTGATAGAAATTGGGCAAAAGCAGCTGTAAGTGTATGAATGCAAAAAAGGAAGAATGCATACACAGTGTAAGAAACAGACAACAATACTAGAGGAAGCCACAGTAACTTAGTTGACGCTACACAGAAATATGAAAGAAGCCCTAACAAGCTGACTTGGGTTTCATTAGAGGCTCACATGCCTGTTACAGCTGGTGTGTGGAGGATGGAAGGTCATCCTAAGAAGGAAGGGATAGACTAGGACTCTTCATTACCACAGTACATTGGAAGGGGAGTGACAACACAGGAAATGGCTGTGAGGTAGCTATTCAGATGCTGAGTTCTATATGCAGAAGCTTTCATCTTGTGTGCATCGGAGTAAGTATTCCTACAGCAAGGACCTAGTGGTCCCTGTGGCATACCTCTCAATCTGCAGACATTGAAAACAGGAATAAAGGCCCTTGAAAAGTAGGAACATCCATCTAAAAATCTGAACATCTAATTAGCATAAAAGTAGAATACCAAATAATATATAACTCTTCCTGCTTCCATTAGGAATTTGGGATACTACTCAGAAACACGTGAAAACACAGAGAAACAGAGAGTGGCAAAAATTATGGAAAAATATAAGCACATTATCATAGAGACAGTGTAAAATCTGTAGACTTTAATGAACTATATTGCAGAAATCTACCACACAAGGTCATTTATTTTGCTTAAGAAAAAGGAAGATGTTAGATATTTACCCTCTATCTTTAAATTGTAGTTGCCAGTAGTATGCTAATCATGCACATGCAATGTGGTTTTCTGTGTACTGGACAACTTCAAAAATTACATGTGATGAAGGGGATTCAGAAAATTGTGTGAAGGGGTAAATAAATAGGGACATGCCTTTGAAAACAGAGATATCCTTTGCAGAGCTAAACCAGTCCTGAAAATAAGAATGTTCCTCCAAAATAGGGGCAGTCGAGAGGTCTGTCCTTTGGAGACATGTATCATATCCAGGGTGCATGCTCTGTTATTGCAAGGATGGCAATGGGGGCAAAGGCCACCCTTATGACTGCCTGAACAATGGCATCTTTGGATATCTGTCATCCCTATGTTAGGGATAGATGGTATAGGGATCAAACAGGCTTGTGTAAAATTTTGACAGGACTGATGTTCATCAGACACAGGAGCAAAACAGTACCCAGAAAAAAATGAAAATATGAAAGAAGCATGCATTGAAGAAATCACAAATGTAAGAAAGTTTAAGTTGGTTATTTTCTTGCACTTCAACTTCAGTTTATGATAAGGAGCCTGGAAGGGATAGTACTGCTCTCTGGTGGCAGCTGAGGGTAGCCTAGTCGACTTTGCTGCAGTAAATTACTTAAGGAACCTTTAATTGTGTCAGTTTTGATTGGCCATGAGCCATTTTACTGTTTTACTGTTGACTTCAGCAGGGGTATGTAGAATTTATTTTTTTTTTCCTGCACAACTACTTCTACAATTTCTTAAATCCTTAGCTGTGCACTGAGCAGTTGGTTTGCATACTGAGTGACTACTTTGCTTTCTGACCCTCCTGAGCTTGACCATAGGCAGTTTTAGGCAGTTTTGATAGTATCTTCAGTCCTACAGCAACAAAGCAAATCAGCTGTGAACCTCCCTTGTACTACCCCCTTTTGAAAAAGCAACTAGGATCCAAAGCCATAGACATGCATTTCCCTGCTACCTCTGCAGCTAGGCTGGTGGACATAGGTGTCTTGAAGCAATGCAGCAGCCTCACGTTCACAGCAACCACCTAATCCTCAAATACATGAATAAGGTATGTAAGAGATGTAGTTACGCAATGTATTTGGAGACAAGGCTCTCACCTACAAGCATTTACACTACCAAACATGTTAACTGCACACATCGTCCATCTCACATAGTACAGACCAGTCACATAGCCCACATATGCTGAAGATCTTAAGTGTAATCTTCTGAAGCCACAAAGACCTCTCAGACACTGCACACACAAAAATAGTCCTCAGCAATCTAAAGAGTACTCCAAAAATATAACAGCCAACAAGACACATACTGCCACAACTCATGGTATCTCTACCTCTAAGCCTCTAAGCCTATAAGGCACACCACCACACAATCCAGTATTCTTGTCATAGGAAATTCCATAGTGAAACACACAGATATGCCGCTCACCAGGAGAGAGTCACAATCAGCTGCCTATAAGGGACAAGGATCCATCATAAAACTCATGCTCTCAGGTAAGTTAACCACAAGTATAAATATGACCCTGTCATAGTCCATGTGGGTGTTAATGATGGGAGGCTTACCTCCCTGGACTGTATGAAAAAAGACATTCTGGAGCTCTATGACTATGTGACCCAGGCTGGTATGAGGCTCGCACTGAGCTACATTCTACCTTCACAAAGGATGATGCCACACTATGAACAGAAGATGATTGATTTTAATAATTGGCTTTGCTAATGGTGTAATTCCAAAGGGGAACAATATTTGTAAGCATGGGAGGACATGATCACTGGATCAAGTTGCTTTGCCAAGGATGATCTGCACCTGTCGTCACTAGACTTTTGAATATTCGCTAAAACATTATCCCCCCCCCCCATAGTGCTTTTTATAGGATGATCTGCACCTGTTCCCACTAGGCTTTTGAATATTAGCTAAAACATTATCCACCCCCATAGTGCCTGTTATAGGCAATGTCAACCTGACATAGCAAAACCAATCAAAAGAAATCTAAAGGTTTTATTGCTCAATGCCAGGAGTCTTAACAGGAAAGTATTCCTTCCAAGCTCTCCAAACCCTGGAGAATGCAGACATCTGTGCAGTTACTAAGACACAGTTTAAAGCTGCAGAGAGCACCCCCATCAAAGCCAAGCTGCAATCTTTTCTACAGATTTAGGCCAGCTACTGCACAGGTAGGGACTAAAGGTGGAGGCATGCCAATATTCAGCAAAAACAAGCTCACTTCAAGGTTGGTCAAACAAAATGATGCACTTGAACTTCTCCATGTTCAAATTACTATAGGCAAAGTCCCATACCATATCCTAGCAAGCTACAGATCCCCCTGTATGCCAGGAAACCCATAACACATACTTAAACTTACTGGAGACACTCCCCATTAAATCCAATACCATATTCATGGGTGACTTTAACTACCTCACTATAAACTGGGATTAATACATGACCCCTAATGTACAGGTACAAAGATTCCTCAATTTTGTTAACACAAACACCCTGAATCGTATAGTCTACATGACCACAGGGAGCACAAATATAGTGGACCTGATCCTCGCAAACATGAGAGAATGCTGCCCCCCCCCCCGGTGTAACATCCTGTCTGGTAAGGTCAGACCATAAAGCTTTGTCCAAATTAAAAATAAACACACAACCCTGTAGCAGTTAAGAACTTTTTTCAGACAAACTTCCTATTATTAAGTGATAACCTGGCAAAATTTCAAGCCGCACTAAAAAATCCTGAGAACAGCTGCCTATGCAGAATTGTTCACAAAATCTCTATACAATCATGTTAATAGGAGGATTGAGGCAGCTATGCCCACCAGGAATAACCTGACAAACCTTTTGACATAGCAAAACATAACAAGCCACCCTGGTGGAATCCTAACATAAAGATGTTATACAACAAAATGAAGAAAATTATGGTAAAAGTTAGGAAATCGAAAGCCCAGCAGGATAAAACTCCCTCATCAATCTAAACAAGCAACTCAGAGGATAAATCAAGTATGCCAAAGCCATGTTTGAGGTAAGAATAGCCTTCCAGGCCAAGAAAAATCATGAGGGTTTTTTTAGTTATGTCCGCAACCTCAAAGGCAGTGCACAAAAATATGCAGAACTAATAGTAAATACAGACACCTGCATGTTGCAGGAAGATACAGCAAATCTACTGACTGACAAATTCAGCTCCATTTTGACCACCCCTCTTACCCCAGCCATCCATAAAGAAATACCATCAAGCAAACCCCCCAACTATTACTAGAATGCAGGTCCTAAATGGACATCAACACCATGAATACTGCATCAATGGGCTCCTTTCCTAAACAGCATGAAACATGGCCTCTCAGGATCACTGCAGTCACTTTTCAGCCATAGCCTCCAGTCAGGTTTCATGCCGCCCAAGTGGAGAACTGCAACAGTCATCTCTCTGTACAATGGCAAGCCATCTACAGATCCCAGAAACTACAGACCTATAAGTCTGACTAGTCTCAAATGCAAAGCCATGGAAAGAATGATCATGGAAATAATAAATAGTGATGTATGAAACCTTCAGACACTGGATCCAACCCAACTTTGTTTCTTTAAGAGAAGATTATACCTATTCAGCCTTGTAGACTTCTTTTAGAAGGTCACCAAGGCAATAGATGAGGTCAAAATAGGGCTGTCTGTTTTGATCTGGCCAAGGCATTTGAAACAATACCCCTCTCAGGGATTGTAAACAAACTCATGGAATTAGGCATAAATCCCAATGTTACATGCTGTATAGCCAGCTAGCTATCAGGTAGGACCCAAGAAGTTACGATAGGGAAGTCCACCTCCACAAAGAGACCTGACACTAGAGGAATCACTCACGGTTCTGTGATGGGCCATCTCCTTTTTGGCATCTACTTCTTAGAAGTCAAGGCCAATGTTAAAGGCCTCTGGCTTACCAAGTTTGCTGGCTGATGATTGCAAATTAATAGTAGTCATAGACTCCCCCAAGACACTGACATCCTCCAGAAAGGATTAATACAAACAAATAACTGGTGCCAGTACCATGGCTTAAAAGTCAACAACAAGAAATGCATAATAGCACTCTTTGGAAAGTTGGTTACATCAAGAAACAACCTCACTGACAGCACACCCCCTAAAAGAAGATCCAATAGTCATGGATTTGGGGATATATGTAGGCAGTAACCTGGGTTTTGACCAACATGTTTCTAAGGTAGTAAGGAAATTATTCAGTGTTGCTCAACTTATAAACAAGGGTATGGTATCCAGGTCCAAGGAAGTCACTGTTCCATTTTATTCATCCCTCATAGGTTCATAGGTTCATAGGTAGGTACTAGGCTATCTGCCCGTAGACATTTATAAGCCTAGCCAAAATGTGTTGGCTTTCACCGCCCCTTTAGATTAGTTCCCTGTGCCTCTGTCCATCAGCACCACTGAAGTGATCCCCGGGGTAAGTTTTCTGTTTCCCATCCACTTGTTGAGATTTCTCTTGAAGGGAGTCAGTGAGGGGCTCTACCTAATGTAGACTGGAATCTTGTTCCAAAGCATGGGAAGTCTCTGGGACAGCAATCTATCCCTCCAGCATGTCCTATTTATTGTTGTGGTGAGGTTTAGATCCCTAGAGCGTGTGGCTCGAGGGGATTTGGTTTTCTTTAGGTGGAGCATGTCCATCAGTTCTGGGTTAGACATGGCCTTGCATGTCAGGCAGAGATCACCTCTGAGTAGGTGGTATGCAACCGAGTACAGCTGGAGTTTCTTCAGTTGAGCTGCATAGGGCATCTGTTTGAGGCCAGTAATCCTCTTGGTGAGGTACTTCTGTGGTCTTTCCAGCTGTTGCAGGTGTCTTGTAAGGTACATCCCAAATGGGATGTTGTACTCTATGATGGGTCTGATGAGTGATGAGTAGAGGGGCACAATAACCTCTTTTGTTCTAGATGCAAACCCTTCTGTGATTAGGTGGGCCACACAGAAGGATTTTCTAACCACTTTGGCAATGTGATTATCAAAGGAGAGATTACTATCCACTTGTGTCCCCAGATCCCTTATTACATCTTCCGCATTTTGAAGACTACCACCTATGTGGTAATTTGTGGGTAATTTGTTTTTTCCAAAGGGGATGGCTATGCACTTTTTGGCATTTAGCTTGAGGCCATGATTTTGACACCAGGTATCCATCTCAGTGAGACCCTTCTGGAGGATGTCTGTGTCAACTGGAGAGTCAATTATGGCCCCTAGTTTGCAGTCATCTGTGAACTTGGTCAGACACAGTCCTCCTGTGTTTGCCTGTACCTCTGAGAAATATATACCAAACAGGAGGGGTCCCAGGACTGACCCCTGGGGGATGCCACTTGTAACTGTTTTAGAGTCAGACCTAATGCCCACAACTCTTACCGTGTGGGTTCTATCCATGAGCCAGTTGGCAACCCATCTTATGACGTAGGGGTTAATGTTCAGGCTGGTGATCTTGTCTATAATACCAGAATGGGGAATAATGTTGAAGGCCTTGGCGAGGTCTAGGTAGGCTGTGTGGACCACCTTTCCCTTGTCTATAGCCTTGGTAACTGTTTCAAAGAAGTCTACTAGGTTTAAGAGGCATGATCTGCCCTTAACAAAGCCGAATTGGGTAGGGTCCAGTGTTTAGAGGTTCCCAATGTCTCTGTTAATGAGTTCCATGATGATGATGCGCTCAATAGCCTTGCAGACCAGGCTAGTCAGGCTTATAGGGGGATAGTTCCCAGGGTCTATTGTGGCTCCACCTTTATGGAGCTGGATAACTGTTGCTGTGCGCCACTCCATGGGTACATAGCCTGTGGAGAGGCTGAGTTTTAACAGTGTGTTTAGGTGAGGGGTTAGTTCATTTTGGAGCTCATATAAAATGCAGCCTGGAACACTGTCTGGTCCCACTGATGCTGTGTTTTTGGCTTTGGAAATGGCCATTTTAACCTGTGTGTCTGTGATTTCAGGGGCTCTACATTCTTCTGGTATGGTCATGGGCCCTTTTGGGGGTGAGAGGGGGGGTGAAGTTTGCACTGAACCGGTCAGACAGGATGTTGGCAATATCAGTCAGTTCAGTGCATTTTGTGCCATTCTGCACTAACTCAGAGAAGACCTGAGAGTTGCCACTTAGATTCTTGACATAAGAATGCTTTGTGGTTATCTTTGGAGTCCTTGTCAATTTTTCTTTCGAAGCTAGTCTTGAATGATTTTATGAGGGATCGTAGTTTCTTACTGATACTGATCAGGGATGTCTTCCCTTCTTGGGATTTTGCTCTTTTCTGTACTAGTTTCCTCCTTCGATTGTATAGCTTATTTATGGCAGGGGTCCACCAGACTGGTTTCATTTTTGGAGGAGTGAGTCTTGGTTTTGCTTGGGATAGCACAATCCATGCATTCTTGTAGGTGTTCATAGAGTGCATTAGTAAAGGATTCTGCAGCTTTGACAGCGTTATCCTTTAGCATAGGTGCTTTGAAACTTTCCACCTCGGTCTTAAGTAACATAAAGTTTGCTTTTGAAAAGTTTTCACGGTGGTTTCCTTAACTGGGGTTGGGGGCAGAATGTGGATGTCCAGAATGATTAGTTTATGGTCTGATCTAACCAGCGAGGGGTTGACCTCCGGTGTGAACACAGGTCACCCCATGTTGGTGATGACCAGGTTCAATATGTTGTCACCTCTGGTGGGGGTGTTAACCAGTTGATCCAGGGCGTTTGGGTTTATAAACTCTAAGAAGCGCTGGGCAAGGGAGTTAGTACTTGAGTAGTTCTCCCAGTTAACGTTTGGGTAATTGAAATCACCCAATATCAGGGTGTTAGGTAAGACCTTCATATTTTCCAGTGTTTTCAGAAATGTGGAATGGGGGTCCTGGGACATGGTGGGTGATCTGTAGCAAGCTACAATTTGAATTGCAGTTTTGCACATGGATGATCTCTGAGGCATCGTGCTGCACCACTAACCTGGAGGTGTGGGTATCCTTGATGAATATGGATACACCCCCACATTTTGTGTTTCGGTCCGGGTTCTGTGGCCAAAATGTATGGTATAAATTGTACTCTGGTAGTGCTTGGGTGCTCTCTGGAGCCTTAAACCAGGTTTCTGTTACTGCACAGATATCGATTTTCTCCATACTGAGGAGTGCCTCGAGTGCGTGCATTCTGAGACCTCTGAGGCCTCATCAGACCCATCATTGAATACAATGCTTCCCCCTTCTGAATGTACCTGACCAGGCACATGCAACAACTGGAACGTCTGCAGAAGTTCCTTGCAAAAAGAATACAAGATGTAAATAACATGTCCTATGAGAATTTCCTCAAAGCCCTATCTGTTTACTCTGTCTCCTTCAGATTGCCAAGGGGTGATTTATGCCTGGCATAAAAAGTATCCTTGGATCCCACTCTGATGGACCTTTTACAAATCTAATAAACAAATAGTATCAGAGCTATCCAATCCAGAGACGTAATCCTTGCCTGAAACATAAGGGGGGACAGGTATATGTCGCATAGAATACCCATTCTCTGGAGCAGGTGAAGCAGAGTTCTTCCCTAACCATATTCAAACATAAACTGAACCAGTGGATAGAAAATCAGAAATTCATTCCTGGTCTGGCACCTATTTCTCTAATGGTCTGAGGTAGTCTGGAAATGCTTAATCCAACTATGCTCCAACTTACATATAACCATTAAAATATACCCCTAAAATAACATCTAGAGCACCAAAAAAATCTTGCTGGATGCATTTGGGAAGCTTGGCTAGGTTTCTTAAGGCTCTTGTGGTCGTTAGCCTAATATATACCTATGAACCTATAAACCTATGCAGCTACAAGTAACAGTACAAAGACAACAGAAAACAAGTTAAAAAAGATTTAAGAAAAAAAGTTAATATATAAAAAGGAGAATTATTTAAAAGGAATGTATAATAAATAAATAAAACAGTGTAAGAAACTTCTCCGTGTGGAAGATTTTCAATCCATATATATCCAGTTAAACACTGTATATTAGTCAGATCCGATAATGGTAGTAGAAGTAGTGAACTTAAACTCGTCCTAAGTCAAAAAAAATAATAAAAATATATAATTTGAAATATTATGCAGAATTACTAATTATTCAAAAGTAATCCAAGCAGGGTAGACAGTCTGTTTCCAGTTGAAGGATTGTTTTTGGACCTACTACACTTATTTAGTGGGTTGTTTGAGACTTTGGAGATGCCATGGAGATTACTTGTTTTATAATAAATAAATAAATAAATAAATAAATAAATACAAAAAAAATCTACTTTGAAGAGGTACAGCAAGTCATAGATACAGTGACTGTAGAATTATCACCTGGTTTAAATGGAAATGGATCTGAGTTTTTACAGCATTTAGAAGAATGGCAGGTACAGGATATGGTACAAGTTTTTTAAGAAAGTTTTGAAATGGAAATAGTAGTAAAAACTTAATTATGGGAAAGAGTGATAAAGTTGATTTAGAAAAAAAAGGAGATAAAAAAGACATAAACCCATGGCCTGATATTCATGGGATTCCTGTCCACCAAAGCTAAATGCCAAACCAGATTTGGTCAATTAGCATGATGGATAGAAGTTCTGATTCAGAGACATGGAATAGCCACCATGAGATGAACATCACTGATGGCTCACTACCATGTCCCTGAATTGAACACTGAGTTGTCAGTCCTGACTCTACTAATGTTCTCCCTGGCAGACCATGCATTGCTTTAGCAAAGGCATCCCCTTACACACACACACACACACACACACACACACACACACACACACACACACACACACACACACACACACACACACACACTCCTATTCTCCCACATACACACACATACACATACACACACACACACACACACACACACACACACACACACACGCACACAGATGTACATACTCCCAGACATTCTTCCACATGCACACATGCACACACAGATGCACATACAGAAACAGACACACACACACACATTCAGCCTCATTAATGCCCCTACAGACTCACCCACACGTCCATACACATATACACACACTCTGACATACCTTCATCCCCCCAACTTTGATGGACTTACTAGTACTTTGAGTATTCCCTTGTGAGTGAATGAATGACTGTCATTCCTTGACAGCATTTGCTTTTTCCTCCCAGTGTAAAATGTTACTCAGATGAATGATTCTCTAAATCGCTCAGACTATTAATCTGTGGCCTGTGAACATTTCTGGGGGAAAACCCATGGCTGATTAGCGTTAACCACTATCCTAGACTGCTGCAGTAGTGTTCAACTTCACCTGTGATACTACTCTCTACCCCAATGTCCTGTTGAGGGTAAAATCTCTAAGTTGTAGAAAGTCTCAGAATCTGAACAGCTTAACATGATGGCATAAACCCTGTAAGATAAGGTTTCCGCATCATGCTAAGCCATTCTGAATCCTAGGGATAGCAATCTATTATGCTTCTAAATCCTGATAATAAAGGTATGGCAATTTGATGTATATGAGACAGGTGTAATCAGAGAAGAACTAGAAGACAGAAGCACTAACACAGGGGAAAGGGACAAAGTTTAAAGTTTCTAAAGGCAGCTAATTAGTATATCTTTAGATGAGGACAAAAATAAATCATGCACATCATAGAAAAGTATTAGAATATTGCAGAATAAGACAACATTTCAAAAGGTGGTTTAGTGTAAGGAAATGTTTAATGTAGTTGCCTCATGAATGTGTTTTTAAAAAATAGAATAGGAATAAAAACTAAAGCTGTATTTATAAGTATATTACTGTTTTTACCTTATGCAGAAGTAAGCTATGAAAAGAATTAAAAGGGAAGATGAAGTGATGATGCAAAATTCCCACAAATACAAACTTAAGTGGATGACTTAAGTGATTTTAAGACACCTTTATTGAATCATTACTTGTGACATAGGCAAATTTGCATTTATACAAAAGTAACCAAATTGTGTTAAATTAACAAACATTATAATTCACGTATATTGCTATATATCATATTACCTAGGCAACGTTGCGTAACTTATTCAATTCCTGTCCCTTTTTTAAAACAAGAGACATCTTTATTAAACCATCACTTACAACATAAGCAATCATACATTTTATATGAATGAAAATGAACCACACCAACACAATCCTAGTTGCAAGCATTTTACATCACAAACTATACTGACATACTCCCAGTTGCAAACATTATATATCACTTATAATCTACCAATCATTTTCAGATGAACATTACATTGCTATTTTATGTCTTGTAATTCTTTAAACCTCATTCTTCCCCTGTATATACTGTTCCCACGGTTTACCTTTACATTGCTGAAAATCATGTTGTTGATCGTCCTGTTGTGCAAACCAAAAGGACAAATTCTGCATGTCGAACGTCACCGAAGTTCGAAAAGCAGCAAATCGAACAGCAGATTTGCTGCTTTTTGAACTATAATGTCGAACACCCCCCCTACTTTAATATACTAACTCTGAGATCACACTACAGTGGGGAAAGGGTCCATTTCCCAATTCCCACTATAGTGCAATCCTCACCCAAATTGCCGAATCTGCAATGAACGAATGTCACTGTGCATTCGCTCATTGCACATTCAAAGCATTTTTTTCGACTTTTCGAAATCTTGAAAAAGTCCTTTTGACCTTTTGGCATTCTCACATGTGCAGTACGCACATATAAAGGTAAACCTGTTCCCACAATGCCCATTTTCCTATGTAGTTTCCTCCTACCCTTTTCTAAAGATCTCAGTTCTAGTTGCTTTATCTCTGTTACTATATTCGCTACTTCTAATACAGTTGGTTTAGATTCTGAATTCCATTTTCTAGTAATTTCTTTTTTGGCAGCCACCATAATTAAAAACAGCAAGGTCTCACAATGGCTAACCAATTCCAATTCTGTATCATAGCTCAGAAAAATCATCTCCCTTGTCACAGTAATCCACCCACCTAGCATCTCTGACAGTGCATCCTGTAGGGGTAATCTTTAAAATCTGCCAACCCACTGCACTCCCAGAAAATATATTACCAAGTACCACTTTGCTCCCTGTCACACCACCAACATTTGCTGACTACCTGAGGAAAAATTCTCTGGAGTCTGCTCGGGGTATAAAAATATATATGTAAACATTTCCAAGCAAAAATTCTAAATCTTCTAAATTTTATTGCAAGACAAAGGAAATCTGAAAATGTTAACAAAATAAATTAAAAACAAAACTAGAGTGTATATCTTTGAATAAAATCAAAATTGCAAGACACAACAATACATGTGAGATAGAAGATGTGCAAGGAAACGTTTAGGACATGACATTAGGAATGCAAATTGGAAACTGAACATGTAGACGATAAATGGAAAATATTGTTCGGAACTCAAAAAGCAGAGCATAAAGATAGGCAAAATTCAAAATGTCTTATAAGTAAAGGTAAAGTGCATGGTAAATGTTAATATATATATATATATATATATATATATATATATATATAGATACATATATACACACACACGCGCATACACACACACACATACACACACACACACACACACACACATATATATATATATATATATATATATATATATATATATTATACACACATTTATATATATATATATATATATATTTTTTTTTTTCTTAGAACTTGCATTTTATCTGTCTCTGGCCTAGCACTCAAGTGTGGGGTCATTTACTGCACTGCTCTAACTTGTTGATACTTGTGAACCTCTGCTTTCCTTAAAAAAAAAGCAAAAAAAATCTTGCTTTTTTCCCACTTTTCTGAGATTTAAAAAAATTCAGTTACAGATTTGCTGTTCTGAACTGTTTGTAAGTTTCTTGGAGGCCATTGTTTGCTTGGGCTAAAGGGAAGTCTCTGTGTTCATCAGTGGCAGTGATAAACATTGAGCAGCCTGCCTGCCCCTGTGGGAGTGGTTACTGCATTGAAACTGTAGTTTTATTGGCCATTTTGGGTCAATTCCTAACTCCTTGATCTTCCTCTCTTAAAACCCTCTTTTGCGCGGTTTTGCGCATTTTTGCGCATAGCTCAACACTGGGCAGCGCCGCCTAATTGGGTTTAAACTATTCCTGGCTCCACAAAGTCTGCTCTTCACTTTTTCCCTTAGAACTGCTCTATCTCTCAAATTAAACACCACATTTTCATTCTAAGGCCCCTCATTGGTCCAAATAAGTAATTTTACAAGTTAGCACTAATAAACCATAAGCACTACTTACTCTTATACTCTCTACGATTAACTTGTCACCTATTGGTCCATTTTAATTCAGTTCCCTATATTATTCTAGCATGTCCAAAGGTCAGTCAATGGTTTCCTCTCCAGTCCAGCTGGTGAATCTGGGAATTTTGAGGCAATGTTACAACTGTGTCATGTACACGGACAACCCTCTCCTCCTCCAAACAGGTTCAAATATATGTGAGAGATGCAACCATATAGCCAAACTGGAGGCTGAGCTCTCTCATCTCAAAACTGGTGTAACCAGTCAGGAGGAGAAGGTAACCTCACAAAACACAATTCCAGTATCACATAGTCCCACCACAACAGCGAACCAAACACATAAAAACACAAAAACTCTAAACAAAAATCTACCTAAGCAACAGAGACCTCCAAAGCAGACATCCAAGCAAACGCTACCCGAAAACAAAACACGTACAACACATAGCACACAAAGTCAATGTGCCAAGCAGTCACAGCCCTTAAGGCTGAATAACACACCTGATACGCTTGTAATAGGTGACTCTATTGTCAGACACACTGATGTCCTGCTCACCAGGCTGAATAAAGAGAAGGTCACAGTGAGCTGCCTGTCAGGCACTAGGATCCGCCACATAACGCAAGCACTCAGGTCACTCCAAAGCAAATACAAATATGACTCAGTCATTGTACATGCTGGCGTGAATGACCTGAGACGTACCTCCCTCGACTACATGAAAAGAGACATAGAGGAGCTCTCTGATCATGTAGCCCAGGCCGGTATGACCCTGACCTTGAGCAGCATCTTACCCTCACCTAGAATGATGCCACAGTATAAAGACAAAATGATCGATTTTAACAATTGGCTAAAATTTTGGTGTCATTCAAAGGGGATCCAGTGTCTGTCAGCCTGGGATGACATGCTCGACAAGCCACGTTGCTTCACTAGGGACGGCTTGCACCTGTCACCCCTGGGCTTTCAGATATTGGCAAAGGCTCTTGCCACCCCCATAGTGCCTTTTTTAGGCAAGGCTCAAAAGTCAAACCCACCTCCATAGACAGCACAAAGAACAAGAAACTAAGGGTAATGCTGCTAAGCGCCAGAAGTCTTAACCTCAAGATGCATGCACTCGAAGTTCTCCTCAGTATGGAGAACATCGATATCTGTGCAGTGACAGAAACCTGGTTCAAGGCTCCAGAGAGCACCCCAGCACTACCAGGTTATACCTCATATCATGCTTTTCGGCCCCAAAACCCGGACCGAACCACAAAAGGAGGGGGAGTTTCCATATTTATCAAGGATATCCATACCTCCAGGTTAGTGGCATTGCACAAAGTAACGGAGACCATCCGTGTGCAACTGACAGTGGGCAAGACTGCTTTTCAGTTTATAGCATCCTACAGACCACCCTCTCAAAGTCAGGAATCCCACTCGGCTTTCCTGATAACATTGGAGAACATGAAGATCTCTCCAAACACCATTATATTGGGCGACTTCAACTACCCAAACATAGACTGGGAGCATTACTCAAGCCCCAGCACCTCAGCCCAAAGGTTCCTGGAATTTATAAACTCAAATGCTATGGAACAACTAGTCACCACTCCCACAAGAGGGGAAAACATACTAGACCTGATCATTACCAACATGGGGACTCTATGCTCCATACCAGAAGCATATCCCTCATTGGTAAGATCAGACCATAAATTAATTTCCCTGGATATCCACATCCCTACCCCACCCTCAGCTCAGAAAACAACAGTGAAAAACTTCTCAAAAGCGAACTTCACACTTCTCAAAACTGAAGTGGAATCCTTCAAGGCCCCAGGGCCAGTGAAAACTACGGCCCAAACTGCAGAATCCTATATAAACGCATTCTACGGACATCTCCAGGAATGCATGGATCATGCTATCCCAAACAAAATCAAGACCCAATCATCCAAAGGCAGGCGTCCAGTCTGGTGGACCCCAGCCATAAATAAACTGTCCAACAGAAGGAGGAAGCTACTACATGATAGAGCAAAATCCCTAAAAGGGAAGGCATCTCTGATCAGTACTAGCAAAAAATTACGATCCCTCATAAAATCCTCCAAGGCCAGCTTTGAGAGAAAAATTGCACAGGACACTAAAAACAATCATAAGGCTTTTTCAGTTATGTTAGGAGCCTAGGATGCAACTCCCAGACTTGTTCAGAGTTGATTCTAAGCGACAAAAAATACACTGAACCCACAGACATCACCAATATCCTGGCAGACAGGTTCAGTGCAAACTTCTCCACCCCCTCCCCCCTAAAAGAGCAAGTATCTATCCCGGCAGAGTGCAGCCTCCCAAACATCTCTGATGCTCAGGTGAAGGCCGCCCTCTCCAAAGCAAAAACACTGCTTCCATGGGACCAGATGGCGTCCCGGGTTGCATCCTACATGAACTCCAAGAAGAACTAATCCCTCAAGTAAAACTGCTGTACAATCTCAGCCTCACTACAGGATATGTGCCCAAAGAATGGCGTACAGCAACAGTGGTCCCACTCCACAAAGGTGGTGCTTCTGCGGACCCTGGAAACTATCGCCCCATAAGCCTGACTAGCCTAGTCTGCAAGGCTATGGATAGGATCATCATGGAACCCATAAACAAAGACATTGGGGACCTACAGACACTAGATCCTACCCAATTCGGCTTCGTCAAGGGCAGATCCTGCCTTTTGGACCTGGTCGACTTCTTCGAAACTGTCACCAAGGCCATAGATGAAGGGAAGGTAGTCCACACAGCCTATCTGGACCTCGCAAAGGCATTTGACACAATACCTCACTCGGGCATCATACATAAGCTATCCAGCCTACATATAAACCCCTATGTCACAAGATGGGTCGCAAACTGGCTCAAAGACAGAACCCACAGAGTCAGAGTTGCTGGAGCCATGTCAGACTCGAAACCGGTCACAAGTGGCGTCCCACAAGGTTCTGTCCTGGGACCTCTCTTGTTCGGTATTTACTTTTCTGAGGTACAGGCCAATGTGGGAGGACTATGGCTCACCAAGTTCGCAGATGACTGCAAACTGGGCACCATAATCGACTCTCCAGCTGACACAAACATCCTTCAAAAGGTCGCAGAGACGGATAACTGGTGCCAGAGCCATGGTCTAAAGCTAAATGCCAAAAAGTGTATAGTCATACCCTTTGGCAAAAACAATGTGCCCACAATTTACCACATAGGTGGTAACCCATTAAGTACAGAGAAAGTAATTAGGGATCTGGGGACCCAAGTTGATAGCAATCTCTCCTTTGACAACCACATTGCCAAAGTGGTTAGAAAGACCTTCTACATAGCCCACATTATCATGAAAGGATTCACATCTAGATCAAGAGAGGTAATCCATGCCCCTTTATTCATCCCTCATCAGACCCATCATAGAATACAATGCCCCCTTTGGGATGTACCTTACCCGACACCTGCAGCAATTAGAAAGACCCCAAAAGTACCTCACCAGGAGGATCAAGGGACTCAAACAGATGCCATATGCTGCTCGGTTAAAAAAACTCCAGCTCTACTCAGTTGCATACCACCTACTTCGAGGTGATCTATGCCTGACATATAAAGCTATGTCCAACCCAGAATTAATGGACATGCTCCACCTCAGTAAATCTAAATCCCTTAGAGCCACACGCTCGAGGGACTTGAACCTCAGCACAGAAATAAATAGAACATGCTGGAGGGACAGATTCATAACCCAGAGGCTCTCTTCGCTCTGGAATAGAATTCCAATTCATGTTAGGCAGAGCACCTCACTGACTCTCTTCAAGAAGAATCTTGATGAGTGGATGGGGGATCGTAGGTTTGTCCCGGGATTACTTCCGTGTCACTATTAGACAGAGGCACAGTAAACTAAACTTTAAAAAGAGCACAGTATACTCAAATCAAGGGGTGGCGTAAGCCAAACACAATCGGGCTAGGCTTACAAATGCCCCAGGGCAGATAGCCTAGTATGAACCTATGAACCTATGAACCTATATATATATATATATATATATATATATATATATATATATATATACACACACACACACACACACACACACACACACAGATATATATATATATATATATACATATATATATATATATATATATATATATATATATTTATACATTGCCAGAAATGTTTGACTTATTGTGACTGATTATTAACTGCATTTTTAGGTTATAGTTTCAAAGGTAGCTATTTGCAGTCCAGGAGCGTATTAAGAAGCATAGCACAAATTTCCAGTTGCCTCAAAGAAGTGTCTGCAATACTTCTTTTTTGCCCTAATCTACAACTTTTAAAAGTCCAGGTAAAGCATTATTGAATAAACTAGCACCATGATAAAAAGACAGGAAAACATGTAAGCATATAACCTCACACAAAAATAATTTCCTTCACTAACAATCAATTTTAGCAGTACTCTCGAGAAAACTTTGACCTACTTTTTCTTGTCAGCATAAATGTTTTCTCCCAGGATAATAGTTACACCCATTTGTTTACCAGGTAGGTGCAATGGACTCCCAGTCTCTTTTCTGGGCAACACTTAAGCAATGTCTTGTTAAGTAACTTGTTTAAAGTCAGAAAGTTGACAGATGAGGGCTATGAGAATCAAAACCTGTATCATAGCTTGCAACCTTAACCCACTGCATGAACTCCCAGACTCTAACATTGTATAATTTAATTTCTGCCATAACATGGAGCTATTAAAAACAAATATCAATGATTAATGTAATACTGCACTAAAAAAGAAAAAGATAAAAATGAGGGCATTGCAAAAATGCAATATCCCACAATAAATGCATTAATAAATATATATTATTCTTTCAAAGTTGATAGTTACCAGTGCTCCGAAGAAAACTTTCTCTGATTTTCTTGTCACCTTAAAAACAGAAATATATTTATATTGCCTTCCATAATTCACAAGAGGTTAATCATCCCCAGGCCTCACAAGAAGAAATAAAAAAATGCATATATTTTCTTCGCCAAAGTTAGAACTTTTAAAACTCCAAGGGGAAAAAACTTTAATTTAAGTAATACCATAATGAAAACAAAAATAGGGCAGAAACAATGTAAACATTAAAAAATTCCTCTTATACAGTCTTTTCTGGAAGCTGTATCTGGAATACCTGGAACTGATTTTTCTTTCCTTACATACAAATACCTGTTTTAACTCCTCTCTCAAATCACAAACAATTAATTTCCCCAAAGATTTGTAGAAAGAACCACATGGATTGATTTTTGCCATAAATTACTATTCTTAAAATTCAAAGAAAAAAAAATAGATAGATATATAGATAGATAAATAAATAAAATCATGTAATTATACTAATAAAAATAAAATTTGCTCAAAAAAAACTCTCAATTATAGCATCTATCTTAAGGAAACAGTCTATTTTCCTTATTAGTAATCAAAATCTTCCATGTGATTGTACTTCAGCCAGATAAACAAAAACAAAACAAAAGTAAGCACAAAAAAACACACCAGACAAGAGGTATTTGTTTCATTGAGTTAAGTGCTTTTTATTTAATCAATAATGAATATCATCAGAATTAACTAGACAAAAGAAAAACACATACTTTAAACTCCCACTTAATTATAATGTGATTAATAATTGCTTATCACATCTTATCAATTCAGTTATAACAGCTCTCAAAGTGCCATTTGAATGTATAACAAAAATACTTTTCTTCATGTTGAGAAAACCTACAATGATAATAAATAAAAGTAATCAAGTACTCTTACCATATCCTTGTGATGTTCTTTTGAAATAGTCTTGCTTCTTCAATAAAACATGGAAGCGATAAATATAATACCAATTATTTGTACGAAACTTTTTCCATGAAATACATTAATATATTAATAAATATACATATATATATATATATATATATATATATATATACAAAACCCTAAATATGTTAAAATATTGTTAATTATTACAATTTAGCTGCCCTCATAGTCAAAAACAGTTTTAATCAAAATCTTATCATTAAAACCTGGTGAATGTGTGGCATTCAGCAATATCTGCCAGTTTAACTTTTTAAACTCAAGCTTGGTCTCCCAAGCTCCTCCTCTCTTATTATGGGGTACTTTTTCCAGAACAGAAAATACATTTTGTTTTTAAATTCCTACATTCACCTGAATGTGTAGATAGAGTATTATTACTATAAGAGGAAGGCATATGCATGTTCATAAATCCATGTCTTTAAAATGCTTTCCTTCTTCACTATATAAAATGTAGTACACCTCAAACATAATGCTATGTACACCACCTTGCTGGTATTGCAATTACATTTTCCATTACTTTGTAATACTCTACAGTAGGTTACTACTATTACATTAGTCCCATCATACACAAACCAGCATTGGGAACAGGCTGTGTTTTATATGGTCCTTGCTGTTACATATGTGAATGCCTAAAATTCCCAATAGTCCTGTCAAAATGCATTTTCAAATTCCTTCCCCTTTGGTGCACAAAATGAAGGTCTATACCCAATTCTGTCTTAAAATGTACCTCTAAATACAGCTTTTTAGTTTTTACTTATAATAGTCTTAACCTCATTAGAATTAAAACTATAAAAATTAATTTTTGCCTTACCAAAATCCTCATTTTCTTACTTTTTCAACAATCCTTTTATTTCCTCATCTTAAAGTAAGGTAAAAATTCAGGGCAATGTAGCATTAATAATTTCAAGCCCAATTTCTTCCAAGAAGACAAGTAGAGAGGCCCTTTCTACCAATATACCCTTCAACCTTTGTAGCGGTATCACAAAAAAAGTAATCCATTGAAATTATTTGGGATAGTCTCTTCATCTGTCCCTTCACCAAGTTTCATTTTTGCCAGTATGGATAAGCACTCAAAAAATGAAGATAATTATTTGAAAATGTTATTTTTATACATTCTTTAGGTTTAAAATCTCTTTAGAATATTCCTTCAGGATGGTATTATCTAAAGAATCAATAGCACTTTTATTAACAATAATGGTAAACTTTAAAAAAATCAACCTTGTTGTTCATGTACTGAAAAAAAACATATAAAACTTTCATACCCCCTTCCATAAAATCAAAATGTCAACTAACAATCTTAAATACAATTTAAAATACTAAGATAAGTCCCCCAAAATATTTTTTGCCAAAAACATACAATAATATTAACAAATACCAGAACCCCAGCTGCCCCCATTGCTACACCCCAGCTTTGCTTATAATATCCCCCAACAAAAGAAATAAAATAATTTTTCAAAATCATTTCCATAGGTTCTGTAACTAAATTAATTTCACTTTGCAACATACTAGCATCTAAAATCAATGTTTCATAGTACCATTCTATATTGTTGAGGAATTACTAAAAACAAGTTCATCATATCTATAGTAGCAAAAATAATATTACTGTCAAATTCATTCTCTTCCAGTTCACTTTTACAATGCTAAGAATCATTCAACACATAAGTTTTGTCAGCAAATGAAAGGAAAATAACTTTGCATCATGACAGATTCCTTAGGGCTCCACATGTGAACTCCCAGAAGTCCAAATCACCCTAAACAAGACTAATTACCACATCATAGCTATACAATACCCTCTGTGCCCCCTTCTGAGCATGATAGTTATCTTAATGCGCTAGCTAAAATTCCCATTACACCCAAGACCTTTCTACTGGGAGACTTCAACTATTCATCAATGAAGTGGCTGACATGCACTGTTGATGGTCAACATAACCAGCACCTCCTTGACATTATAAATGCTAATTCTCTTTCACAAATAGTTAACCATTCTACTACGGGCCCCAACATCCTGGATCTAGTCCTCACAAATATGAACACTTCTTATACATCACATAATTTACTGACCTTTTCCTTTCAAACTGTTGGTACTTCCCCTGTAAATCGTTCTGTGTTAGGGACTTCTGGAAAACAAACCTTCTTCAGTTACTTGATGACTTAAATAAATTCTGCTGTGATCCTCCTCTGAAGAATCCTATTGATAAAGCTGCTACCTATGCCTCTGACTTCTGCTCCCACTTAAATAGTTGTACTGATAAGGCAGTCCAAATCCAAAACAATTATAATGAGAAACTTAACAAACCTCTGGTGGAACACCCATAAAAATAAATTATAACAAGAAAAACTGCTTAGTGCTTATAAGAGGTCTCATTCTGTCTACCTTAATGGCACACTTAAGGAGACCAGTGAAGAGCTTAAGGGAACAATTAGGAAGCTCAAAGATGAGCATGAACTTAAAATAGCCACTAAAACCAAAATTAACTGCAAATCGTTCTTTAATTATGTCACAAAGTTATGAACTAACACCCAACAGTGTTTAGATTTAGTTCACAATAATATTACACTCTCTGACCCAAAGAAAAAAGCTAATGTCCTAGCTAACAAATTTAGTGCAAATTTTGCTCTACCAACAGGTATAACTATCACACAGATTCCACAAACCTAGCCACCCCCTTTTAATAACTGTGGAACAAATTATCTCAGCCCTTTCAAAACTAAGAATACTTCACCCGTGGACCCTGAAAAGATACCAGATTGCCTGATTATTGGTACCAAATGCGGCCTTACTGAACCCCTATATAACCTCTTTAATCTAAGCCTCTCCCCTGGTTACATTCCTGAAGCCTGGTGAACAGCCATTGTATTACCATTACACAAAGGTGGCCCAACCATGGACTCTTGTAACTATAGAACCATTAATCTCACCAGCTTCATATGTAATGCTATGGAGTACATTATCTCAGACTTCATTAATCAGGAGGACATTGAAAATCTCTCAAACCCAGACACTCATCAGTTTGATTTTATGAAAGGAAGGTCCTGCCTCTTTAATCTCATTAATTTCTTTGGAAAAGTAACTGAAGCAGTGGCTAGTGGTTATGTAGTGCATGCAGCATATCCAGACCTGGCTAAGGCTTTTGACACTATTTACCATACGGACATTATTGATAGACTTTTAAATTTGAATATAAATCCTTATATTGTGCAATGGATAGCTAACTGGTTGTCTGACAAAACCCACATGGTTAGAGTAGTAGGTGCCACTTCTGAAATTAAAACTGTTGCCAGTGGTGTACCACAGGGCTCATTTTGGGGCCCTCTTCTATTTGGCATATATTTCTTAGACCTTCAGGCCAGCACTTCTGTTTAACTTTCTGTTATGTTTGCAGATGACTGTAAATCGGATGTTATTCAGCTTCAACTGAGTAACAATTACTTCAACTGGGCTTCGACTACATTAACACTTGGTGCAAGAACAATGGTCTCAAATTAAATGTAAAAAATGTAGCAAAGCTCATTTTTGTAAACAAAATAATTTCACTCACCATAAAGGACATGCACCACTCCAGTCAGACAGTGTAAGGGATGTGGGCACTCTTGTTAATAATTCCTTATAATTTGACCATTATGTCTCCAGAGTAGTTTGCAAAGCCTTTTATATGATTCAATTAAATTCTAAAGGTATCTCCAAGACATTCAAAGAATTCTTAATTCCCCTTACTCATATCTTTTCAGACCCATTATTGAATATAGTGCACCTTTTGGCATGTATTTACCCAAACAAATCCCACAACTTAAGAGACCTCAGAAATTCATAATTAAAAAGATTAGTGGTCTCAAAAATCTTAGTTATCATGAGAGACTAGCAGCACTTTCTCTGTACACAGTCTCTTACTGACTCCTCTATGGAGATCTATGTCTAACCTTTCGTGCCAAGAAAGATCCTACCTTATTTGATTTCCTATTCCTTTGTAGATCTACTGGTACATCAAATACTCTGCTAAAGGAAATAAACCTTCATCAGCAGATAAATAAGACATGTTGGCATGATCATTTCATATCCAAACACAACCCTCTCCTCTGGAATAAAGTTCCACTACAAGCCATGAATAATTGGATGGGCAGCCTCAGATTCTCTCCTTGTCTATGTTGTCTTACCTTCCTTGAAGCTAGATGGAAATTTTGAATAGGGTTTTTTGGTTAAGCTTGAAATGGTCTGCAGATTGATTACCCTGTATTTACCTTTGAGCCTAGGAACCTATCAACATATTTCTCCAATGATTCAGTTTTCGATCTGGCTGAAGCCACTGTGGGGCAGGAAGGAGGATTTATCACATCCTTATGAGTCTTGGGTATGTCAAATATTGCTGGAATAATAGGCTGTCTCACCATCCAAAAAATTCTTAATATAAACACAGAAATAATTTTCCAAACACATCATTCAACCATCTATCGGCTTTTTGGCATACGCAATATCAATTTTATTCTTGAATATTTTCTCAAAAAAACCCCACATAATTATTCAAATACTCATACGTTTTATAAGAATCATCTAATGCATTCATAAGCACTACAAACCCCCCTTATCTGGCTTCACAATCCTGATATATCTGTTATTTGACAATTCCTTTAATGCTTCGCTCGGTTGCCTATCTAGGTTTTGAAAGCCACCCTTTTCCACTTACCAAGCCCATGTTTCTAATAACACCTTCGCTCTATTTTTCAATCAGAGCAATTGGTGGCAGTAAGAGTGGATTCATAGTGCTGTGAAGCTGAAACTCACTATAAAAATTCTTTGATCAGTATCCTTCAATGACATACTCAACATTTAATTTTCTTGTAAGTAATTTCAACTCAGTAATCAAATTAGCAATATCCATTTTCTTTGAAGGAAAAAAAAAAACTAACAAGATATTCCTTCTTATTTCAAATGCAAATAAAAGTATCCCCACAAATTCATTAATTGTCCTTGGCTCTTCTATGGTAATGTGCCCATTTGTGATTCAGAAACTTCTGGCCACAATGAGATAAGACCTCAATATTGGCTAATTTGCATTACTACTGTGATGTTGATATCATGGCTGATCTGCACATTTCTGTAATAACCTGCTGCTCATATTGGAAGTGGCTCTCTCGCAGTCACTCTCACCTACACAATTACACAAGCACTAACACACACACACACACACACACACACACACACACACACACACACACACACACACACACACACACACACACACACACACACACACACAGTCTCTTAATCTGTCCCTACTCAATCTACCCTCCCATGGTTTCCCCCACAGCATAATACTTTAGAACCATTTTGGCACATATGTGCTAGGCCCTTATGGTCCAGTGTATCCCCCCACCCCAAAACCCATTATGACGTCAGTGCTGTTACAGCACTTCAAAGAATTATCCCTAGTGATCTAGTGGTTCCTTTACCTCTCAATTCCAGTTACAGTGTTGTTGCCAATATGGCACTTTACAATGTAATCCCTGATATCCATTAGCTCCCCCACCCCCCTTATGATGTCTTTCCCATTATGGCACTTCATGTTATCCCTGGTATTCAGTGGGTCCTCCCCAGCCCTGATCCCTGTACTGCTGTTGGTGCCATTATGGTACTTTGCAATGCATTTGCTGGTGTCCAGCGGTTGCTCCCACTCTTAATCCTCATACTATTGTTAGTGCCATTACATCACTTTATGGTATAAGCCCTAGTGTCCAGTAGTTCCCCATCCCCTTATGATGTTCTGTACCTTGGGGAAATTTAAGGAGCATTCCCTGGTGTCTAATGTTTCCCATCCCCTAAGTTCCCAGTAGTAATGTAGGTGCTGGTACAGCACTTTAAAGGAGAACCATACCCAAACACTGAAAAAAAAAAACATGTTTTTCAGCAAATCTTGACCTTTTCTGCATTGCTAATGCCTCTGTATCAAACTAAATGGTTACTATTATTTTCTAATTTCTAAAAAAAAAACTCCAGCTGTACTCAGTGGCATATCGCTTACTCAGAGGTGATCTCTGCCTAACTTACAAAGCCATGTCCAACTCAGAATTGATGGACATGCTCCACCTAAAGAAATCCAAGTCACTGTGAGCCACACGCTCTAGTGAGCTAAACCTCACCACAACAATAAATAGAACATGCTGGAGGGATAGATTCCTGTCACAGAGACTCCCCATGCTTTGGAACAAAATTCCAAAGTACATCAGGCAGAGCCCCTCACTAACACTCTTCAAGAGAAACCTTGACGAGTGGATGGGGAACAGAAAATACACCCCTGGGATCACTTCATTGGCTCTGCTTGACAGAGGACCAGTTAATTAAACAATGGGGCGGCGAAAACCAACACACTCTGGCTTGGCTTATAAACGCCTTTGGGCAGATAGCCTAGTACCTACCTATGAACCTATGACCCTATAATTTGTTATTACCCAGAATTATATGAAGGAGGCTACCATGGTTAGCATGATTTTGTTTAACAATCAATGCCTTCACCTTCCTGATGTCATATTAGAATGACAGAAAGAAATCCTTGTGAAGAGGCGATCATTTACTGTGGTTTTCTCTCTCATAGGTTTACAAAAGTGCTGTGACTGTCCACTTTTCACTGTCAGCACCAATCTGTGTTTCTAATTACTTTGCCTTTGATTTTCATTAATGGCCATCTCTGTTGCAGCATTTTATGGAATGTTTGAATAACATGCTTGAAAATGCAGCTGTTAATTGTTCTTTTCAAAGTAACAACTGTAGTTCAGTGTTCAAGTGTGAGAAATCTAACCACTGTGATTAATAGGTGTTATTTGGGCTGAGGTGGTTTGTGTCACATTAACAGTTTTAAATATCTTAGTTAGAATTAAAGTCTTTGATGTTAATCTTCTTTCCCCAACTCCAGAAGAAACATGCACTTTTACAGAAATTACAGTGTAGAAAAATGCAAAATCAAATGCCGACAGATAAAATAAGAAGAATCAGATGAACATATTTGATTTCTTTCTTTGTGGCACTGAGTTTTATTTAAGGAAAAGACATTTACATCTGAAAACTAAGCTTGACAGTCCTGCCTTTGTTCAGTCTCCATGTTACACTATTTATCTGAGGTGTGATGTCATTGTTTAAGAGACCTTGTTTTTTTAATGGCTCTGTAGTTGGGATAGGTGATCTGACTTAATTACTCTGCCACTCTTACTAGCCTTTGTGCTGTAACAGATCAGACAGAGGCAGGAAAGAAAGCCAAGCATAATTATTAAATCATTTTTACTTTATGTGAAGTGTTTAGTATGCGATTATAAGGAAGGAAAATCACTTTTTGAAAAGAAAAACTTGACTTTTGGGTGGGGTTCTCCTTTAAAGATGAATCCCTGGTGGTCTAGCGTATCCCCCCACCCCAAGATCCCTGTTATGTTGTCAGTGCAGTTATGGCAGTTTAAAAGTAAATCTCACTATCCAGTGGTTCTTCTCCATCATGCTTGTGTTTGTCAGTTGAACATGCCCTTTTGACCTTGTTCACCACTGCAATGTGGTAGAAATGTCTTTGCTGATCTATACACCCTAGCACTTTATTGAAGAGCTCGGCGATGTAGATGCCTTTCTTGAGTAATTAGCATATGCCTCTTCCCCCAGAATGCCTCATTAGCATTCAGCAACAGCCACTGCATCAGCCATTCACGGTTTTGCACATCTTCATGTTGGAGGACCATGCAGTACCATGTAAGGGTAACTACTGAATCAGAGAAAGGTACTGTAACATGTACAACTCTATGTACATGTTGCTGTATCTTAATGAATTCAGCTCTCCATCTCTTCTTACAAATCACAAACACTTAGTCTACACTAGGCATCATAGAAAAAATACAGTTTGCTTTTGCTACCCTAATCTTGAATGTTTAAAACTCCAAGAAAATGTCTTTAAATAATACTGTAATTCGGTAACTAGATAAACAATAAAAAAAATCACAGTACAAGTATTCAAAAAATCTGATTTTTCTCACACAGAAGCTGTCTCCGTAAAACCTTGACCTGGTTTTCCTTTTAACTTAAATGTAGAGACAAGTGTCCTTTTCCTGCTGTGATACACAAGCAAATGCTTTCCCCTAGAGCTGAAAGAAGGCAGGATAACATTTTCCTTTTCTAGGCTGGAACCTTTAAAACAGTTAGAAAACATGTTCAAATGAAATAATATTACAATAAAAAGATAACAAGAACATAATGTACATATAATCCAATAAAAGGGGAAACATAGAAGCTATGCCAATTAAATTTTGATTTTTTTCTTAGTACCCAAGTAGAAGGGCCAACTCAGCTCCTGTCTCAGTTTAAAAAGTCAATGATCTTATCTAGATTTAAAAGAAAGAAAAATAAGTCTTTTTTGTTCTAACAATAACTTTTAAAATTCTGTGAAGGTATATTTAAATACAATTACACTGCTAAAGAAGGAAATTGAGAGCAGTGGCATCTGTTATCTGATTCAAGGTAAATTAACCTTGATGTCCTTGATTTAAAAAAAAAACATTCTGGTAAGTGACATTTAAGCATTCAGCAATGGCCAGAGCCACTTCTGGACACAGCAAAAGGGAAGGGGAAATATAGTGATGTGGCTTGTATGTACTAAGAAAAATGCAGGGACAGTGCAAAAGTATTTTTGAAAACCAACCAGTGGGGTAAAAACATATGTAGGAAGACGCTGCATACCAACATACTTTGCAGATGTCAATCTTGGCCTTTTAATAAGGTGGAAGCATGAAGTAAGTGATACCTTAACACTTAAATTACTAAAGATCTAAACAACTAGTTCAGACACAAAATATTTTATTCTGTAGCACTTTGGTGCAAGACCTTCCAGGAGTTGCTACATAAACTGGATGTGAATGCAGTCAGGTAAGGCCATGGCTATGTTGTTTGTCTTTTCGGCTTTTCCCAGTAAGGGGTTGCCACAGCGGAACTCCGGTCTGCTAATGATTGGCAGTAAATTTTTATGGTGCCGAGTTGCCAGCCCAATGCCCAACCTTCAGCGAAGGCACGCCCATTTATGCATGTCTTTCAGAGGCCAGTCGACCGCGGGGAGGACATGCAGACTCCACACAGAAGGCACTCCCTGCACGCTAGCTGAGAATTGAACGGGAGAACCTCTTGCTGTGAGGCAACAATGCAACCGCTGTACCACCATGGCGTATAGGCAAGGCCATGGCTATAGTGCAACAAAAACAAATGTACCCTATGTCAAAGGAAATGCTAGTACAAGGATTAAATTACTTGACACAAGCACCCTGCTGAGAGCTGCCAATCACAGGAATTATCAGGTCAAATTACCCTCAGGACTTTGACAGCTAGGGAAGCTAAGTGTTACAGGGGAAGGGAGAAGCAGATGAACTGGAATTGAGTGTCTCACAAATTAGTGTCATTTAAGCTTAATTAAAAAGGCAGCAGTAAACAGCACTTTGAAAGTGTGTTCTGCGACATTTGCACTGCTTCTGTGACATTTGCACTGCTTCTGCTTTAAGTAGTCATTCAGTAGCAGGGAATGTTACTTACAAAGTACTGACTCAAAGAGAGCAGTTTATGCATGTAACATCTATGGAATGACAGGAGCTTTAGGCAAACCAAGGCCTGCATGATGTAACATTTTTGAGCCAAACACTGCATTCTGGGATTCTGAATGGCAAACTGAGTTATCAAAACCACGTCAAGATGGTAGACCCCATGTGGTCAGGCTCTGGAGTTACATATAAAAATATTTAAAATCCTGTAAATAATCCCAGAGTGCTGTTAAAATGTAGGAAACATCATGCCTTGATGAAACAAACATGTTTTTTTGAGTCTGTGGGTGCGGTACCCCTTTAAGTACACAAGCAATCACATTTCTTTATGTCATATTCTGTTTTGCTAGTTATCTCAAGGAATTATATATAAGATATTATGAACGTATATATGCCTATATACACAAGAATATTTGCATGGATTTATGCTTTGATATAGCCTGAAAATGTCGGTCTATAATAGAAGCATGAAAATGCTTCTGAGCGAATATGGATACAGCAACACATATTCATCGAATCGCATTTAAGCGATTCAATGAATATGTCATAGGGCAAGGAAATAGTTGGCCAACTTCACGGAGTTGCCCTTTCCTTCCCTATAGTGCGATCTCGGAGTTGGTATATTTAGTTAGGGGGGGTGTGGGGGGGGGTGAAGCCTGTTCATGATGTTAAATTATTGTTTTTTAGCGAATGGCTGCATAAGTTTTTTTCCCTAGGGAAAAATTTGCTTACATGGCCGTTCGCTATTGTTAGGTTTCGTGCATTATGTGTCGACTTTGATGTAGTTGTACATATGCACTTTCAGTCTTATAATATAGACCCTGAAAATGTTTCATCCTGCCATGATCCATTGTTAGGCAACCTTTTTTAATAGAATACATGCAAAACCAACTTTTGATCTTGCAAGGTATTCAGTTGTTAAGTGGGGAAATTTCTGGGCAATATGGGGTAGTGATTCTTGGACATGCATGTACTTTTTAAATCATCATTATTATTCTGTATCATCAAATTTGTCAGTTAGTTAAGAACTATAAGGACATGCAGAAAGTAATAATTATAGAAGACTGCTTTTCAGAATTATACAAAGCCTTTTGTATACTGCTAAGTTAGTGGGCCATCTAACATTTTTGACTCTGCATGAAACCTTGACCGTCACAATATCAACACATCAATGAAATTCAAAAGATCTAGATGATTAACCTGAATAGATAACATTATTTTTTTCAGAACAGCAATCTGTCTGTTAATTCGCCAGTGCCTGAAACTAACATATTTTAACTTTTGTTATAAGGTATTTTGTTTACACATTGTACAGTAGATGTTTTGTTGCAGAAGCTTTTCCATGTAATTGATAGTAAACTGAAGTAATAAAATTTTCCCAACACCAACTTCCAGAATTTATAATTTGCATGTGTGTATGTATATACACACACACACACACACACACATATATATATATATATATATATATATATATATATATATATATATATATATAAATGTATGTGTGTGTATATTTTTTTACAGTCATTGCCTCTACAATGTGACTATAGTTATGGAATTTATAATTTGCAATTTGCATTATTTATTTATTTATTTATTTATTTTTATTTAATGTCATTGCCTCTACAGTGAGACTGCAGTTCTGGAAGCCCCTTCCATCTTTGTAAGGTGTGACTCTTTCCTCTCTAGTTATGTAACCATGAAGTTACTGCATGTAAATCAGGATTGTGAGTTCCATCACTTGTCAAGCTTGGTTAAACAATGCAATTATTGTCAAGTGTTTTTGTTTTTTTTTTTAATGAGTTTGACTTGGTCAGTTTGATGCCCAGTGATTTTACTGTAGGTATTCACAATGGATGTATTTTCTGGTAGTTGTAAGTAAATCTTTAACTACTGACAGGCTCAAGTGGGTTAATTCTGAGTCACAATACCAAAAATATAATTCCATAAAAAAATCTCAGCTTAAAGAAACCAAAGTGAAGAATTTATTCAAAACAAGAGTCTCATTATTGAAAAGCTTTTTATACCAAAAGTGCTTCCTCATTAATTCTAAAAACATCTTAAAATAGGTGCTTTAAATATGATTCTTTCTGTCAAATGATATAATCCACTAAATTCTTAAAGCCATGGCTTTTCAAGTTACATTCAGGTTGTCTCCCTCACCTAACCCTTGGGATTTGTCTGCCCTTATTGTTGTTACCCATTTTTGTTCCTGTCCTTCCATATCTGTACGTAAATCACCACCATAATATCCTTAAACATTGTGTTAGTAACTATTTTTTTTTTATTTAAGAAAAATGTGCATGGATATATTCTTTCATGGTTTCATAGGTGCTTCCTAGGCTATTGATTTGTGAGGATCTTAAGAAACTTTGCTTATGGTAGTTTTTAGTCCTTATATTTTGCATACAGATAATCTAGAGCTAGGCTGAATAGAAATATGTTGAGACATTTGCATGTATGCTTCCCTTATCCTGTAGAGGAAGGGGCACTAAACTGGGTGTGAATTTATAGTTACTCATCTATTCATCCAAATTACATTTGAATAAGTAAGACGAGTACTTTGTTTTATGAAGAGTGAAAGACAATTCCATATATGTGATATTCGCATGATATAAACACATCCCTCCAACATGTTATATTTATTTTTCAAAAAAACGAATGAGATTCCTTGTGTCTTGAGTAGGCATTTATTATACCATTAGACTTGTGAATGAATAAGTGGTCTGACAGAATGGCATCTGTTGAAGTTTTATGCATGAGGTAGAGTTCAACACAGACAATGGTCTTCTTAGTTTTTTTTTTATTACATTTCCCTACATAAAATGATGTACATTTCTTACTTTGCACTAGATTAATCAAACTTTGGGCATCCTAGCATACATACATACATATCATATTTATATATTGTTTTAGTAAAAGGATGAACAAATTGCTTACCCTTTATGACATAGTTACATTGTGTACAATTTAGACATGGACATTCCATTCCAGTGACTTAAAATTCTACATTTATGAACAGTTTCTTTATTAACATAAACTTTGTTTAAAATTATTCATCCTTTTATATGCAATATTTGATTTCTCATCTGATGTTGTCTGGGAACCCTCATATGCCTTCAGTATACATCACATTCTAGTCATAATATATGTTACTGCTTGTGCATGTCTGTTATATGTTACAGAATACTGAATACAAAACACAGTGGAACACTTGCAGTTTATTTACAAAAAAGTTAAGAGGTTTTACTCCATTTATTCAAAGGAACTTCTTCAGAACTAAAGTGCATAGTGAAGTAAGTAATTAAATACCTACACAAAGACATCTTACAACTCAGGACAGTCATGTGTCTATTAGTTGCAAATATTAAGAACAACAGCATATTTTAAAGATAAGTGCAAAAGACTACATAAATTTGACATTGCATTGCTGGTAATTTCAGTAACAGTGAATACTGATGGTTTAATTTAAACCTGACATTTTATCAACATTTAAATTAGCAATGTAATTCCATGACTCCAAAAGTGTTGTTCAAATTGTTTCTTCTAAAATTCAGTGACTTTTTCTTTTAGCAAAAAATATTTTTACTTTTACAAATAACACAGTAGCTGTATAAATCATATGAAAAATCTTTCCCCTGTAATACCACACAAATGTCCAGAAATTATTTGTCAGAGTTTCCTTGCAGTTTTACCTGTGCAGAAGCTCTCACATAATGAACATTTAGCAATATAAACAACATTCCTAAAGTGACAATCAAAATTATAATTCATACTGTATGTTCTATTTAAATGCAATAAATAAATAAATAAATAAATAAACAAATAAATAAATAAATAAAACAAGAGTTGTTATCAATGTATCTACAATACTTGTAGAAAGTGCAGGCATAAGCACCCTTAGGTTTCTCACTCATCGTATTGAACAATCTAAAGTTATTTCTCTCTATCCTGCTTTTTAAATTATTACTTTTCTTAGACACAAACATTGGGCTAGAGCCTGCTATTTTGATAATCTCAACATTGCCTTGTATTGCTTCTCAACTGTCAGACAAAATCTGTGTAATGGCAACATTATCTAATAATACTGGTACTGCAAAGCTAACATTAAATTGTTTCATGGGGATACTTTATTTGGCATACCAGCCACTACAATAAGTGAACATTCCACCTCTCTATTAATCTATTGTTTTGTGTTGATACTTTGTTTAGCATGCCATCCACTAAAATAATTGATCAATTTATCCATCTATTAGCCAAAGCTGTTTCAGCTATAATAGAACATCTGTCATATTGATAGTGTGAGCACTGGCTCTCGGTAATGGCCACTGTCGATGTGACATCAAGCTCCCATGTACAAAATATGAAAAAGGGGCTGATGGTAATGTTGATTTTCTTTATACAAATAAATTGTTGAGGAAAATGCATATATATTTTAATAAAGTGTCGGCAGCAATAAGCCTAGGGCCTGTAATATAGTGACCTCTGGCTATGTTATATTTCATCTTAACCAAATGGAGATATCCAAATATACATTATTATTAACAAAAGGTGGTACTACTAAAACTACCAGTTCCTTTATTCATGTGTATTGTTATATCTGAAAAAAATGGCAGTAGAGTGACTCTCTCCACAAATAAATGTAAACAAATGCTACTGTACTCAAATAATCCATAAAAATTATGGAATATGCAAATATTTTTAAACACCTTTATTAAATTATCACTTAAGACACAGGCAAGCATACATTAAGAGAAAATAAAACAAACCATTTTAACATTTTCTATTTAAATGCAATATACATCAGATATGTTTTTTTTGTTATAATCATTAGTCCAACATTACAAAAAAATTGCTGAATTCATGCCTTCCCTTTAACCTCATTCCTCCTCTTCCTGAACACTGTTATGCAAGTATTGTTCCCACACTTTCCATTTACTTCTATGTAATTTGCTCCTTCCCTTTTCTAAAGATCCCTCTTCCAGTTATTTCATCTCTTTTATAATATTAAAGACCTGCTTAATAGTACTCAATTCCTCAAACTCGGCTGGTGTAGAACTTTGATCTCCATTTTCTAACAATTGCTTTTGTGGCAGCAAACAGAATTAAACTTAATAAGGCCTGACTATGTCTACGCAATTCAGATACTATATCCCACCTCAAAAGAATAATTTCTTCCCTTAAAGCCATTTACTCACTAAATGTTTCTGACAGAGTACTCTGCAGGGATTTTTTAAAAATCTGCCAACTTATTACACTTCCAAAATGTATGTTCCCAGTTACCTCTTTTTCCTCTATTACACCTCCAACATTTGCTATCTACCTGAGGAAATATTATTTTAAGTCTGCTTGGGGAATAAAAATACCTATGCAAATACTTCCAAGCAAATATTCTACACCTTCTGGACTTTGTTGCATACTTGGGAGCCATACATATGTCTTCCTATTGTTTTCTTATAAATTGTTTTTTTCAGTCTCTCTTCCCAATCTTTTCTACACTCTTCTGACTGATTCTTATAGATATCATGCAATATTTTATATTCACTGCTAATTATCCCCTTTTAACAGCTGCTTCTATTCTAGATTCAACTAAAAACTTCACCAGAGAATGTCTTTCACTTAACCCCCAATTCATTTTTCTTTGCCTGTACTCTTAGATCAAGCCCTGGTAGGTAAATGTCTTCTTGGCCTCATCCCACTCTTATTACCTTCTCTGCATGAGTTATTTGCTCCCAATATCTTGTTTTTTTTTGCCAGATTTCCCCAGTAAATTACTGCCCTCCTGGACTATTTTCTGTACCCCTACTTGCCTATATCCCTATTAGCAAAATCTCCTTTCTGCATAGTGGCTTAGTTCTTAGAATACTTTCTGTGACTTTATGAATATAATATTCTATATGGTTGTTATTATTCTCATTAAGGATTTGCTTCCAAAATTCCACTCTCTCACTATTTCTTGAGCTGCTCCCTTACTTCATCATCCCTTTCCACTTTGAATTATAACCTTCTGCTTGTATTATGTATATGAGCCTTAACTGTGTAGCTTCAAATCAGGTAAACCTAAACCACCTTGGTCTATTGAAAGGATCAACTTATCCCACTTAACACTTGCCCTCTTTCCCATCGAAATAAATTCCACCAATTAATTTATTAGTTATTGCCCACACCTTCTCCTCTGGTTGATAAAAGTATATTTGACGGTGACACTGCCAGCCCAGCTATCTGGAATTTTGTAAATAATGTTATGTCATTTGTGAATATTGATATAATTTATACAGAACTGTATGTTATGTAGAATGTAACGACAGCATACCCTGCTGGAACATAGAAGATTAACTTACAAAACTTCAAGAAAATAATTTCAAATTAAATGCTTTATGATGTGCTATAAAAGTTAGTTTCAATGCAGCAAGAAGACAGGATGTCTAGAGCTGGAAGTTTTTTCTATTGTTTGGGACAGAAGTAATTACTAGGTTTAAAATGTACAGTGTTTTATTGCTAAACCTATCTTTGTGGCTGATATTTGTGAGACATATTTAAGCTATTAGATTCCTTGCATATGTATCTGGTGACACTGCACAGGCCACTCCTAAACAGCTTTGCAGGTCTTGGTCAAAACTACCATTTGGATAATAGTAACATTACACAGTAGGATTGGATTGGACACCCTTTGTAAGGGCATAGTAGCTGATAACTACCTTATCGTCTGGGCAGAAGGGGGCATAGCTAGTAAACCTGTACCAGCCTACCACAGGAGTGTCTGTGTATTTCATATAAATCAAATTGCAAAGTGTGTGTGTCAGCACGAAGCACTGATTGGACAGAAAGGGTGCTGGAGGTTTTTGCTTGACCACTCGGCTGAGATCTTAACCCTATAGCTGTGCCAGTGGGGAGTCTTATTGGGGATCTGGAGAAAGAGGCAGAAACCACCCCCAGACAGACTGTGATCTCTGTGTGATCTTAAGGGAAATTGTACTTTACTGTGTGTAGTTGTCATCCACCCATTGTGTATATCCCTCACTATTGCCAATGGTGAGAATTGAGGCTCCTTGTTTACTTATCCAGTACAGGGGTGTCACACTGACCCACATGCAAGACGAAAGGTACTAAAAACATTTTCACTGCTTCTGTCTTACAATCCATATAAATAAGAGTTTCCAGTTTCTTAATTTTTGTAATAATTTTTGTTTAGTCTCTTCCTACATATCCTTAACTGCCATGACAGGAGCATTTTAATCCATACTCCTAAACACTTCATCTAATCATGTCCCCATAAATATGGGTATTACTGAACTAGTTTGTGTGTGGGTACATAATTTACAGTTACAGCTTTTGTTTTATCTTCATTAATTTTAGATCCCAAAAAGACCTGAACCTGTCTCAAAATGTTCCACAGCACTGAGATGCCCTTTTCTGCATTTATCAGGTACAAAACTATATCATTCACAAAAAAGCCAACTTTTCTTGATTACCATGCCAATTATATCCTTGTATTTCTGAGTCTTTTATTTTCTTTGCCAATGGCTCTAAATATAAAGCAAATAACAAAGGGAGAAAAGACGCACCTGCCTGGTTCCTCTGTTCAAAAAAGCTTATCTGATAGGAACATCCCACTTTAATACTTGCCTGTAATCCATCATATATCCTTCTAATTAACCTTATTATTGTAGCAGGGAATGCAAATGCTTCCAATGAGCTACTCATACAATCTCAGCTTTCTCTGTCAAATGTTTTCTCTACATCAAGACCCACCAACAACAGAGATATTTTATGTTCTACTTCCCTCTGGATCATCATTGTTTTATTAATGTTGTTAAATCTTTGCCCCCCCCCCCCACAAAACTACACTGATCCATATCTATCAGTTTTAGCAACATCTTTGCCATCCTTTTAGCTAGTATAGACATAAACATTTTATAATCATGGTTTAAAATAGAAATGGGTCTACATAAAGATGGGTCTGAATGGTCTTTGTCATCTTTAGGTAATACAACCACCACAGCTTTCATCCAAGATGTCAGTGCTTCCACTCCTTTTAAAATACTGTTAGTCAAAATCTCTGGAGACTTTCCTAAAGATTGATTATAATCACTGTTTTATCTCTTCACCTCCTATCTTAACTGTTAGTTGTTGAGCCAGGTCTACCTCTAACATTGGCATAATTAATTCTTCCATACTCTTTCTTCATTTCCACATTTCTCTGCTTTATAAATTTTCATAAAATTGCCACAACATCTCTAAAACCTTTACAGGATCTCTGGTTATTTTTCTTGCTATAGGTTCCCTAAGTTTGGCGACAACCTTTTCAACGTTCTGTTGCCTAAGTCATAATGCTAAAAGTTTTTGTGCTTTGGAGATTTTATCAAAAATAGTTGCTTAACTGCAATCTTTCTAAACGTATGCATATTATCCAGATACTGCCTTAGTTTCTTTCTAACACCCAACCTTGTTCTGTGAGATTCCCCTTATTCTGCAGTTATTTAACCTTTTTCAGACACTTTAAATAATTTCTATTACTTCTTAGCCATATCTTTTTCTTTTATTGTGACCCTATTTTTAAACTCCATTTTCATTTTATATCACTCACTAGCAATAACTTCTGTATATATTTCTACCTTCCCTAATAACTCTTGAATAATTTGCACTACCCATTCCTTAAATTCCTCTTTTTTAACAGGTAAGTGGGAACTTATATTGTCTTATCTGATGATGAAAAGAGCGAATGCTCTTTCATTGATCTGATAATGTCAAAAGGAGAAAATAGCAAAGTCACAGAACATCGATTTTTTTCCCAGGGAAAAAAATTGGTGGGCCGTCTTTTTCCCTGGGAAAAAAATTGCTGTTCCATGTGTTCGTGTTTTGTTTTGGTTTCTACATTATTGGTTCGATGAAAGAGCATTCGCTCTTGTCATTATCCAATAATGTGATATAGACGCTTATTTTTTACTTCATTACTCTGCATTTTTATCTTAGTTTTTATTGGTGCATAATCAGAAATAGTTATTGGATACGTGTAAAAGCTTTCAATTAATGCACATGTTCCTGTGAAATATAATTTTTCATGCTGTTTAAGGAAATTGCTACCTCTTATTCACTTCCCTTAATTCCAGACTTAATTTTTTTCACTTAACTGCTTAGTCTAGCCCAATTATTGTACCTTGGGGAATAATATGCAAACCCTGTCTGAGTTCCTTCTAATGGATTCACATCTACAATGCCAAATATTTTCATTTTTTTTTAGAAATCTGCCTTCTTTTGTTATATTGTCCCTTCTAGGTCTCTGATACATTCTCACTATTATAAACCAAATTCCAGTTCCCACCTATAAATAATATTCCCTGCTGAAAGCTAATTATTTCTACCAAAATTTTCTGAAGCTCCATAACAGTAGTTTTCAGTGGAATAAAAAAATGCATGCCATTGTAATCCTCCCCCTTGCCAATAGCCCCTTATTATCCCAAATCTATATTTTTTGTCTTTTTTTCCTCATATATCACTATTGGAGCCTCTCTAGCAATTAGTATAATTACTCCCCATTTCCACTGTCCCTGATATTCTGCTGAATATCTATTCAGAAGTCCTCTCTTTGTCAAATTCACATGCTCATTCCTTTCTAAGTGTGTCTGCTGCAGCATTACTATTTGCACTTTGCATTTCTTACTATAATTCAATACTCTTACCTTTTTATCTCTACCTGTAAGACCATTCACATTCCAGGACAATATAGACAGCACAGCCACCATGATAAAAAGCTGCTGTTCCCACCTATCATACATGGCAGTTTTTTATGTGTATTTCCAACTTTTGCGTTACATGCATATCCTAATGTTTTTGCAGGCTGATCTTCCATACAGTTGTTTCTTCTCATATGCATTTGAACCTATGTCACATTTTCGAGCCTTTTTGTTTTAATGAAAGCCTTAAAAAAATACAAAAAGAAAACACCCCCATCCCCTATTAATTTGGAACAAACATGCAAAACTATGTACATCTTCAAAATATGAAGTTTAATTCTTCAGAATGGAACAATTTCTCCAAATTGATAGCTGCACTTGCAGGCATTATCTAAACTAAAATTAAGGTGACCCATGCTAAAGCACATACTACAGCCTGTGCTCCCACTTCCACTAACTGCAATCTGTTATTTCCTTATCTCTTTTCCCCTCCCAGATATGAAAAACAACTTGTATACTTTCAGAAATCATTAACTTTTAGCCCTAAGAAAAAGTGCACTGGCTAACTGTAAATAAAACAAAATTGTACACTGTTCTATTAACTGCATTAAAATATTAATATTGCGAAGGAGATTGTTACATCTTATTCACTTCCCTTAATTTCAAACTTATTTTTTGACTGAACTGCTTGCCATTGTTCCTTTAAATTTTGCATTTCTATAAAGAATTCTGAAGATTAACTGCTTGCAACTGCAGACAACATCTCTCCATGGATTTGTATTCAGCAATGAGTCTTTGCAAATTTCACTTAGAAAATAATGCTCAGCTGCTCTTAGCTGTAGATATCTTGACTCCACTGATCATTTACCAGTAGAAAACAAACAGGCAAATATCTTTGCAGTAGTAAAAAGCTCAACATTTTCATGGCATTCACCATCTTGCCTTATTTTTAAAGCCTACATGCTTATAGGTTAAGCCAAAGGTAGTCATCTAGACATCCACCCTCATAAAATAAAAAGAGAAAATATCCTAACTCTACATATAATATAATCAGTGCACTTTTACATCCACCCCTACTTTTGTCTAGCCTTTTTTCTTGTTATCCTGTAAAACCTATATTTCTTACAACTAAAAATACTTGTTTACTTTAATATCTTTAACTTATACAACAGTCACTGAAAAGATCCCCAACATGGAAAATACCCTGACTACACATTACACAAAACTGTTTTACTGTATATAACATGCAGTTTATATCATGAAACGTTTTATCCAAATACTAATAAGAACAAAAAATGTTTTACTTACAGTTAGTTTTCCCTCTTTTAGTGTCCTTCTAAACATTAATGATATAAAGGGGTATACGCTTTACAGTCCACTCACAAGTTTAACGAAGTCAACAAAAGTTCAGTGTTTTTCAGCCACTTTTTCTTGCAAAACTATATTTCACAAATGTGATAAGATGCTTTATAGTCTTTCATTTATTCAATAATTTCAGAGTTGCACATCTTCTTCCTATTCAACTCCATCTCCCAACACCAGACTCTGGTTCAAGTCCAAGGTACTGGTGATATCACTAGCAAATCTTATATAAAAGTTGACATATCAGATAATGGGTTCTTATATTATGATTCATTTCCCCAGTGACATAAAACCGAATTGGTGAAAGCTGGGCTGGCCTTACAACCATCACAGCTCCTTTTATGTGTTGATTGCACTCATTTCTAAAAGCAAAATAATTATTATATAAAAATAAATCTAAAAGCAACATAGGTGCTGGAGGCTGTTGAAGACTGGGGGGGGGGGGATGAGAGGGGTACTTAGTGATCTAAAAGGGAAGTTTTTTAGAACTATTTGCTACCACAACATAGGTTCACTTGGAGGACATTTTAAGCTTATCCAGTTTCCGTTTTGGTGCTTGAATTAACATTTCCTGATTGTCTTACCTATCCCGGGGCTGTTAATTGTATATTAGCCCTAGTGAGAATAAATGTGATCATACTATAGATAATTTGAGGAGACCCATGTAAGGGATGCAGCATTTAGGAACTGCCTCTATCCATTAGTGGCATGAGGTGCAATCCATGAGTACATTTTCTATTATCCATCCTTAGATCCAAATTGCATTTTAATATAGACAGGGTTGAGCTTTGTTTTACTTGAATGGATAGTCTATTCTGGAACAGTGGTAGCCTCTGTGACATATATCCATCTCTCCACAACATTCAGTTTAGATACTTGGACTGAGTATTTCTGATGCCATTTGACTTGCTGATGTTCAGTTAGTCCATCTGTATTAGGTCAGAGGATGCCTTGTATGCCAGACATGTCACTTCTAAGCACTGTGTAGGATACTGAGTATAACGATAAATCTTTGAGGTGGTCCATGCAAGACCTATTGTTTAGGACTTGTATCCTTTTAGTAAGGTATCTCTGTGGGTATTCCAATTGTTGCATGGGTCTGGACAGATACATTCCAAAGTGGGCATTATACAAAATGATTGACCTAATGAGGGCTTTATAAAGGGGACAATAACATCTATAGATCTAGTGACAATCAATTTGTTTATAAGCTGTGCAATATATAAAGACTTTCTTATGACTCTGGGCACATATTGGTCAAAGGTTAGGTCACTGTACACACAAGTTCCCAAATGCGAAACAACTGGGTCAGTTCTCAGGGACCATTGTTAATCTGGCAGTTCCCTGGAGTCGATGACTTCCCAAAGGATATGATAATGTATTTCTTGGAGTTTAGCTTCAATTCATGATTTTGCACCAGTTATTGTTTGGGACAAACCTTCCTGCACGATGGTTAAGTCATTTGGGGATTCAATAACTGCTCCTAGCTTACAGTCATCTCAAACTTAGTTGGCCAAAGCCCTTTGGAATTTCTTTTTACTTTTGAGATATATGCCAAACAGAAAAAGTCTCAGCACCGAACCCAGGGGGACTCCATTGGTAAATGGTCTTTTCCCCTGTTTTGATCTCCTGCATCCTGTGAGCAAGCATACATGTATGCATTCTTTGATTCACCTTCCTGATTTCATTAACCTGATTGTATTAAATTATATTCCTTGTATAATACAACACCACTTGTTAGAATGTGTTTTAAATTTGTAGTTTGGAACAGTCTTCTAGTAAGCAATGAAACAAAATGTATGAACCAATAATGAAAAAACTACCCATTTCAGAAAATTTCAACCATAAAAGGCCACTCAAACCTTTGTCATTACAATCCACCAATATCAGTAAATATGCAAAATCTCTGCAGAAGTAAGTCATCTAAATAATTCCACATTAAAGGGATCTGTAACTAATGAAGAGGTTGCTGCTAGCAAACAATTTTATATTTCATTGTTTCATCTACAGATAAAGTGCTTGTTTCCCTTGAAGAATAACTTGTGTATGCTACATTAAAAAAATGATAAGCTAGTAATTTTGCAATGGGGAATGAAAACAGAAACATAGTTAGTAGGTAACTCCTCCAAAGGAGGACATTCATAGGACTGCAGCATCCACTCCCTTTAAAGTACAACACAGTACAGTGTCAGCAATCCATCTGCATACTGTGGGAGTAGAACCCACAGCCTTCTGCATCAAAAGCAAGTATACTACCTGTTGTGCTACTAACAATGCAAATGACTTAGCATAAGTAGAACTAAACTTCTCTTCCCCTGAAGTTATCAGCTGCTTGTAAAATCCACTTGACACTGAACTAAATCTCTCAACTTCACAGCACAAGAAATCTGGAAAAAGCCAACAGTTACTTGGGGGGGGGGGGCAAAGGCCCAAAACCAGGGACACATTTTAAATATTGCTTGTATAATCTTAGAAAGTTGCAAAAATAAAGTGTTATGTGTTACCAGGTGTTTCCTGAAAGATAGGAAGACTGAAAAATTGAGACAGTTGAAAACTATGGACTCAACTCCCTGAATCACAAGTGGTGGTATGGGTGGAGAATTCAGGCTTTTGTTTGAGCCTGAGTAACACTAACCACCAGATATACCTAACTGGGGCATTTTACACACACACACACACACACACACACACACACACACCCTCACATTACACATACACATATTCACACACCTCACAGTTCTACCTTACTATTAAAATCCCTAGTCTTTACCTCCTCCATGATGGCTAAACACAGATTTTTGGCTAGTTCACTTGCACAACATGGGAAGGGTGGCTGTGCTGATTTAAACGTCCTAGAAATTTCATGAATGACTGTACATGTAAATGCCTTCCTGGAGGTGGTTCAGGAGTGTACCGAAGCCACACTGATCTCATCCATAACCCCAAGCTATCAAAAATGCCATTAAAACCAGTAACAGTCAAACACTCCTCTCTCTGTCTAACACAAATGATAGTGCCTCATTCCTTAACAGGCAAACACTCCTCTCTCTGTCTAACACAAATGATAGTGCCTCATTCCTTAACAGAGCTCTTCTAGATATACAAAACCACTTCTTCCCAAACGTGTTCTGTTTGTGTAAGCCCTCTCACCTGCCATGGCTTAACCCCTAACTCTCAGAAACCCTCAAAAATGTGGGCATTGTTGTACTTGTATTTACTGATCACACTGGATTCTGGGAAAAAAACTCTTACTCTATATATAAACATAGCTGTTCAAGGAAGGTGTTACAGTTGTTTCAGGCAGGTATGGTAGTTGTCCCCTGTTATAGTGGTTAAAAGAACAAACAAGGGTTTAAAACTAACTTTATAGTAACATATCAGTTAATCGCACCTTCCAGAAATCTTCTAGACAGAAGCATGTAGGCAATTTCTATATTATTTAACTGGATTCACCTCCATTATATAGTATTTCTTTCTTGTTACCATTTATATATAATTTCTTAAGTCTGCTACATGTTCATTCCAGTTAAGGAATATTTTTCCCTGAAATCTAGTATTATGGGTTATTTTGTTAGTCCACTGTACAGTGTAACCCACAGCAGTTATGTTTATTGGTTTGCACTTTTCCTTCTTTGATAGATGATAAGTATCACACCTTTTGTTTAAAAATGTCTATAGTAATAGCACTTTAAAATTATGCCCTATTGAGCTGATAAGAAATAATCATTTATTAAGGAATAGCACTGATATGTTAGAGGTGGAAGGGACAGAAGTTATTTTTTTCTACCTGAGCACTTTTCAAATACCTTGTTATATATGAACTGTTTCAGTATACTCTGTAAGAAGTTCTATTTTGTTACTCTACCTCCTGCAACAAAAGACCTAAATCGGTGCTCTGCAGCTCCATTGTTATTACTGTGTTTAATATAGCAGTATGCATGTTTTGTAATAGTATAATGTTTTAACCACAGGCTTACTGTATGATAGTAAAATGATTTGCTAACGTAGATACTGTGTGGAACTGAATGAAATGCTGTTGTTAAAAAAAATATTCATAGACTTTCTTTTTCAGACTTTATAGCATCTTAAGTGAAAAAGCAAAGAGAACGAAATCCACTACATCCCTGAATGGAGGAAGGTAGTAAAGCATAATTCAGTAAATAATTGTAATTAATTGTGAACACAAAGAATGTCTGATGTCTTCTTTTCAGCTTACAATACCTGCTTGAGGGATTTTTGCATGTATCACACATGCTTGTGCATACTTGCTCAAGCTCTGTGATACTTTTTGTAACTGTTCTTTGCTTGTTTGCTTCACACCACAGAAACAGTGTAATGACTGGAATGAGTTTGCAGCCCCAAAGAAAGAGCAAGATAAGATTTTAATTACCTGTCTCTGATCGTACTTTGTATAAAGTGCAGCAACGATGGAGTGAGAATGCTGAAGTTTGAATATGATGGGGAGACCCTCCTGCCTGGGGGATGCAGGGGGCTTGTCCCAGTGTAAAATCATTTTCTATTGTTTTTGATGTGACAAGTTTCCATGGACCTGTAGTAGATTGAGCACCCAGATTTGTGTATTGGACTCTCAGTTATTAGGAATATTGACCAAGCAGATGTGATACAAACTCAGGAGCTTAAAGGAAATTAAATGCACATTTAGGAATATTGACCAAGCAGATGTGATACAAACTCAGTAGCTTAAAGGAAATTAAATGCACATTTAGGAATATTGACCAAGCAGATGTGATACAAACTCAGTAGCTTAAAGGAAATTAAATGCACATTTAGGAATATTGACCAAGCAGATGTGATGCAAACTCAGTAGCTTAAAGGAAATTAAATGCACATTTAGGAATATTGACCAAGCAGATGTGATGCAAACTCAGTAGCTTAAAGGAAATTAAATGCACATTTAGGAATATTGACCAAGCAGATGTGATACAAACTCAGTAGCTTAAAGGAAATCAAATGCACGTTTTACTACAGATATGACTATCCAAACCCTCCTATTCCCATATCTCTCAAACTCCCCATCATCACGAAAGATATGTATTAAAAGGGCTGTCAAAGACCAAAAATCACTATTCGCATATCACCTGAAAATTTACCTGTCTGTTTAATAAACAGTACTAAACAAGCCCGGGCTGAGACACTCCTGAAGCTATTTAACCTGAACCTGGCAGTAGGCCTTGTCCCAGACATATGGTGCACAGCAGTGGTGATGACACACCATAAAACTGGACACACCACAAGCCCTGGAAATTATAAGCCCTTCAGCCTGACAAGTCTCACATGAAAGTCCATGGAATATGTTATAACTGATTTGATAAAATTTCAGATTAAAAATCTCATCAGACTAGACCTGCTACTATTTAGCTTTGTAAAGGCCAGATTGCGTCTGACAAATCTGGTAAACTTCATTGAAAGGGCAGCACAAGCTGTTAACTTGTTGTCCACATGGTATACCATGATCTAGCCAAAGCATTTGACACTATCCCCATGCTAGCATGGATACTAAACTTAATGCATTAAAAACAGAGCTCTGTGTAGTAAGATGGATCAACAATTAGCTAAAACAAAGAACCCACTCAGTGTGGGTTCAAGTGCGGTGTCAGAGAGTATGAATATGACCAGTGGTGTGGTGCAGGGTTCAGTGCTAGGACCTCTTTTATTCGGTATTGACATTTCTAGTCTCCAGTCCAATAAACAAGATCTCTAGCTAACTAAATTGTTAGCTCTCCTGCAACTTGGGAATCATTATGAAATCCCCCTCTGATCCCCAAGCTACAAAGAGCGCATACACTTGTAAATACATGGTGTACTGAAAATGGGCTTAAATTAAATGCTAAAAATGTAACATTGCTAAATTTGGTAGACACCCTGTTTCCCCAGGCACACAGCATAGATGATATCACACTTCAATCTCAGAATGTTGTGAGCGACCTTGAAATGGGTTAACAATTCCTTTTCCTTTGATCACCATATGACAATGGTCAGGAAATTCGTCTGTGTAGTGCAGTTAATTACCAAAGGAATGTCATCCAAGACCTAAAGAGTTCCTTGTCCCCTATATATATATATGGGTCTAGGTTACAACGTCAACAGATGAGAAGACCGACAGTGAAATCACCGACGCCAGAAGATCGACGGATGAAAACACCGACGCGGAGAACACCGAGATGGGGAAAGGATGTGTAAGTATGCGGTAGCGACGGACATTAGGGTGCGAGTAAGGTAAGTGTGCGATGTTGACGGTCTGTAGGGGTAGGGGTGGGTTAAGTGAGTTAGGGTTAGGGCACGAGTTAGGTAAGGGTGCAGTAGTGAATGTTTTGGGTTAGGGGCGGGTTAAGTGAGTTAGGGTTAGGGCGCGGGTTAGGTAAGGGTGCAGTAGTGAATTGGTTTGGGTTAGGGGCGGGTTAAGTGAGTTAGGGTTAGTGACGGACCTTAGGGTTAGGGTTTCGGTTAGGGTTGTGGATAGTTGTGTATGTAAGGTTTAATGTTTGTTTGTTAGGGTTTAGGTGTGCTTGTGTTGTGTGTGTGGTTTTTGGTCAGGGAATTTGTTTTATTTATTGGTTGTTGTGATGATGTGTTGAGTGTGCGGTGTCGTGTTTGTGAACTGTCGATGATGTGGTGTCGGTGATGTCGTTGTCGATGTTGTGTGCTGTCGGTGTTATAACCTAGAACCATATATATATATATATATATATATATATATATATATATATATATATATATATATTATTGAAGCCACTGCCTCTACTGGAATGTACAGCTCATAGTTCATAGTTCATAGATTAATACTAGGCTAACTGTCCTTGTGGACCACTTTAAGCCTAGCCAGTTACCCCATGTGAGAATCAAACCTTGCACCTTTTGTTTGTAAGGTAAACACCTTAATCATTATGCCAACCTCCCACCCAGCACTAGAAGTATTAAACAGAAAACCCCAGAGGTTCCTAACTAAGAAGATCACTGGCCTAAAAACCTTAAGCTACCAAAAGAGTACTGTCCCTTTATTCAGAACCATCTAGCCTCCTCAAATGAGATCTGTGCCTTGATTCCATGCCATTAGGGACCCAGTTGTCCTGAATCTCTAGAAGCTACATAAGTCAATTAGGCCCACTAATACCAGAACCAGTGATCTAAATCTTCATAAGCAGATTAGGACAACACAGTTGAGAGACAAGTTTATTACTCAGCACCTCTGGAATAAACTCCTCCTGCTGCTTAAGCAATGTGATCTACTTTCTTCATTCAAATAGGACGTGGATGATGAGTATTTATAATTGCACCCCAGGCTTCACTGGCTAAGCCCTCCTTAAGAGAGAAGGTACAGTCTAATGGTGATTGTTGACAAGGCATAATGCTTGCAAAACTTGGTTGCCTTGAATTGTCCTATGATTCCTAGGATTCTGATGAACAAACTAGCAACCTCAGCCGATGTCTGGAGAACAATCACTTTGACTACCCTTCACAAGCCACTGTGACTCCTCTGCACAAGAGTGATCCCTCCACAGACCTAGGTAATTATAGACCCATCAGCCTCACCAACTTTATATGCAAAGCCATATAGTGTATCATAGAAGACTCATTTATGCAGACATAGGCAACAAAACTGATCTAAAGCCCAATCAGTTTGCTTTTGTGAAGGGCAGGTCCTGTCTCATGAATGTACTAAGCTTCTTTGTAAAGGTGACAGAAGCTGGAGATGGTGATGATTCTGTGAACACTGCTTATCTCAATCAGGGCAATGTGTGACACTATCTCCTATGCTGCTGTTTGTGAAAAATTACACATGCTTAATGTCACCCCTACAGTGCCTGCTAATTGCAAAATGTCTATCCAAAAGATTCTAAGTTGTGAAATGTGCAGGTTCCCTCACCAAATGTAATTTGCAACTAGTAGGGTGTCACAAAGATTCGTTTTGGGTCAGCTCTTGTTTGGTATTTATTTTGCAAGACATCCAAGCCAACTTCCAAGAAGTATGGCTGACCAGGATTGCTGATGACTGCAAACTGGTCACTGTTATCTGCTCATCCACTGCCACAAAATAGCTCCAGCAAGGGCTGGGATATGCACATACATGATATATCAAAAATAGTCTCAAACTAAATGAAAAAGTGCAGCATGGTAGCATTTAGCAGGAATGTTAATCCCATCTGATATGTTCTGAATGGTACTTCTCTTCAGACAGATAGGTATTTATGTGGGCAACTCTGTATCTCATTTGATCATTACCTTTCCACCACAGTCAGGAAATCCTGCTATCTGGCCAGTTAATTTCCACGAGAATGTCTTCAAGATCCAGAGATGCCATTCTACCCATGTACAATTCCCTTTTCAGAACCCATCTCTGAATACCATGCCTCCTTCAGTATGTGCAAATCTAAGCATGTTGCTTAATGGGAAAGGCCACCAAAGATTTCTAACCAAGAAAATTAAAGGTCATAAATCTTTCACCTACTTCAATACATTAGCAAGCCTCTCCTTATGTTTAGTGACCTCCAGGTTGCTACAAATTGACCTGTGTCTCACTTTTCAAGCCATGAAAGGCTCAATCCTATTTGACCTCCTGTTTCTTCTCAAAGTCAGTGAATCTACAACCAACCACACTAAGGACCTATATCTACACCGACAAATAAACAAGGCTCACTGGAGGGATAGTTCTTTAATTCAATGTATTCCTATCCTATAGAATAAGTTACAATGACAGATCAAAGTGTTACTATAGCTGCCTTTGAGACTAGTCTTGATGACTGCATGGGTAGACATAAATTTACACCAGGGTATCATGAACAGCTTGTTCTATTTATGTGAGCACTATTAAGTGTTTGAAAAAGGTGGCAAAACTTTTAAGTTTGTCTGCTATGAGGTGTATATGGCTAGGCATCTTAAGGTCCTCATTATTGCTTACCTCGTATGTTCTTATGTTCCTATCCTAGAGGTAATGTTTCAACTAAATAAAATATTTGCTTATAAAATGCCATGAAGTGATTTAGCAATTACATCACCCAGAAAGTGTTACTCTAAAGCATTGCTCCAAAGTGTTACTCCACTACAGCATTTATTATTGTTCATTTGGCTTCTAAAGAACTTTTATCTTTTTATCAGTGATCCAGTATCTGGATGAATTACTTACTTAACAGTACGTTTCACTTTTTATTTAAAGACTTTCGGCTTTTCCCAGTTAGGAGTCACCACAGTGGAACTCCGGTCCGCTCATGATTGGCAGTGTATTTTTACGGTGCCGAGTTGCCAGCCCGATGCCCAACCTTCAACGAAGGCATGCCCATTCACGCTCACACCTACTTGCATATCTTTAATGTCACTCGACCGCGGGGAGGACATGCAGTATCCACACAGAAGGCGCTCCAGCTGAGAATCGAATGGGAGAAACTCTTGCTGTGAGGCGACAATGCCAACCGCTGCACCACCGTGGCTTACCGTTTCACTTTTTATAAAGGCACATATTGCCATTTCTCTTTCTTCCTCCAAAAGATCAGAATTATTAATAAGTGCAGCGAGACACTTACATTTACAAGTGTTAGATTTTAATGTCCTGTTAGGGGCAGTGACGTACATTAAATCGTATTATTCTCATTGGGCATGACTACAAATGTTATAATTTCTTTTTCACTGGCATATTTTACTTAAAATCTGACTACAAAGTACACAATAGAATATTTTACAACGTACGCTAAAACTGAGTTTTTCTTTTGCCTCATACAAAAATAGCTTAGATTTTTGTCTAACACCTTATAGCACTATTGATATTTCATTTAACACATATTGTATTCACAGTGCAAGATGTCTATTCATTCAGTTATAGGAGATCTGAATATAGCTTCAAGCAGGACCATGTCTTTATGTTTGTAAGCTGATTGACCCAGAAGGGGATAAGTGTAGTTATACAATAAACACTTATTTGTATTAAAAAATGTGCATGCTGATTGAAGAACACAATCAACAATCCAATTTTAAATTGAGCGCATACCAATAAAAAGAAGTCCAGCAGCTGAAGCTTTCTTCAGGGGCCAGACTGTCTATTGGAATATGCTCAGTAATGCCACCCATAAGATATTTTATGAAGGACAGGGCTGAATATGAGAGAAATCAGGTATGTTCTGCAAAACTGTGGAGAGTTGAGAAATATGGTTACCAACAGTATGATCAATCATACTGCCTGAAACTATTCCTCTCATTTGCCCAAAGTCTTAGAGAACATCCCCAATTTTCCCCATATTTTTGCCCAGCTGTCCCCTGTAAATTTTGTTTATTTTTCTGGCAAATCAGAGGGGAATTCTGTCATCCAATAATGTCACATGATAAACTGATGTGAGATTTCTCAGCTTTCAGGCCTGCTTCTTTTCTGTGGCAAAATGTACTAAAGTATTCTTCTACATTCTGGCCTTGGACTGCGAGTTTGTTCAAACATTGCCCAACAACTGCTTTGTTGAATGCAGCTGTAGTTGAGAAAGAGAATACGTTAATTCATAGAGTTTCTCTTTTGTGAAAGTGGTGCTTCTTTTTTATTGTCATATTGGTGGGATTTTATTTAAGTTTATGACAATAAATTACACTACAACAATGTACATTTACCACTGGAAGAATCATGCTAAATTAGTTTCTCTGCACTGCTAAGCTTCCCCCTCATCATCAGTCCACACCAGTCGGGGGTAAATTCTGTGTACTCTCGCCAAGTCATGGATTATTGCTAAAGAATGCCATTAGTAACTGCAAACTAGAAAACCTCTGTAGCTTTTCAAAAAAGCCTAATTATGAGCCCAGTGCCCTGAGTCTGACTGGTACTGTCCCTGATAAGTCTGTTAATGACCAGTCAAATGTAATTCCAGAGATCATAATGTGGAGTTCAAATCCATAAAAAAGAGATCATTTTAAACTGGAGAGAAAAAAAACCCAGTCTTTTTTGAAGTTAGTATGTGCAGCTGCAAATAAATATAATTTCTGTGACAGAATTGTCTTAAGTGTTGTTGATTTTCCCCACATTGTCAGACTTAAGCGATCACTATACATTGTTACCTTTATTTACTTTAGTGGTTTAAAGGCAGTGACTCTTTACTTACTTGGTGGTGTTATTTCACTCATCTCTTTTCCTGCCATCTTCAGTTTCTGAAGATGATGTATTCACAGAGGTTGTAACAATACTCCAGTGTACAGCACTAATGTTTGTGTTTTGTTTCCTTGATAGATCCCATTAAGACAAAAATCCTTCTTAGAGGTGGCCAGCAGAGTAGAACCTCACAAGATTCACATTGAGGTAATGCAATCTCTTCAATGAGACACCTGCAAGGAAAACCATACAAATAAAACTACACTGCCTCAATCATAAGATACTTACTATCACTTCAAGCAAGAGCTGTTCCAGGTAAAGGGATTTTCTTACTCTAACTATAATGTCCAATTATCAATTGTATTTTCTTCCTCTAACAACTTAACTATAAATAAGCCAAGAAGCATCTCTTCATGCAGTGGCAATTACTGGTGCCTTGTATACACGCAATCACCAGAAATTGAAATTTCTCCATAAAAACACCTCAGAAATTTACAGCAGTGCCGCTTTACTCACAGGTCAACTAGTTTGCAAGGTGAGCAGCAATTACACATTTAGTTAGGAATATTTAGGTGTAACTTATCTTATTATGGCAACCAGGACTATTACTGCTCAAAGATCATCTGGTTTGATGCTGGGCAGCATTGATGGGTAAATTAGCTGCAGATTACACCAAGTAGGCACACTTCCATCATCTGCTTACAAACAGCCTCCACTCCCATCCTTTCAAATACACATTAATCTCTCTATCTCTGCTTCCACCTTGATGGACATGGGCATCCTGAGGCAATGTAACAATTGTCGTATGCACACTGACAACTACTTAATTCTCGAACAGACTAACACAGTATGTGAGAGATGTAGTTAAACATTGACACTGGAGGCTAGACTGTCATATACAGATACAAAACCAACAAACAGGTTGTCAGAAACTCACACATATCACTCACAGCATCCGCAAAGAACCACACACATGGACCCACATATGCAGAGGTGCTTACATGTAAGTTACCCAACCTCAAAGGCCTCTTAGACACAGTCCTCAGAAACTCAGCATGTACACCAACAAGACAAATCCCATCACAACACATAAAGCCACATCCAAGCCCATAAGGAGAAACACAACACATCTCAATATTCTGGTCATAGGAGACTTCATTATGAGACACACTGATGTCCCTCTTACCACGCTGGATAAGAGGAAGGTAACAGTTAGTTTCCTGAGAGGAACCAGTATTTGCAGATCATGCAAGCACTCAGATCACTTACCCTTAAGCACCAGTATGACTCAGTCATAGTCCACATGGGTGTGAATGACCTAAGAGGTGCCTCCTTGGACTACATGAAGAGAGACACAGCTAAGCTGTTAGAATATGTGTCACAGGCAGGTATGACCCTAGCACTGAGCAGCATTTTACCAGCTCCAAGAATGATGACACAATACCAGTAGAAAATATCTACTTTAACCATTGGCTGCTGGTGTCATTCCAAAGGGGTCCAGTATTTGTCAGCAGGCCCTGCTGCTTTGCCAGAGATGGTCTTCACCTCTCACTTCTAGGCTTTCAGATATTGGCCACAGCATTATCTACCCCTATAGTGCCTTTTTTAGGCACTGCCAAACAGACAAACCTTCCAACATAACAAAGCTACTCATGACAAGTTAAAGATGTTACTGCTCAGTGCTAGGAATATTAACAAGAAACTGCACTCCCTGGAAGCTCTGTTCACTTTGGAGAATACGTACATCTGTGCAGTTACTGAAACATGGTTCAAAACTATGGATAGCATTCTGGCAGTGCATGGTTATAATGCCTTTTATACATTCTGACCACCCTCTGAACATGAAAGAGCAAAAGGTGGAGGTGTACATAACTACATAAAGGATAAGCTCACCTCAAGGCAGGTCAAACAAATAAAATGCTAGAGCTACCCCCTGTCCAACTAACCATGGGAAAAAAAACATTAGCATATTCTTGCTAGCTACAGGTCCCCCACCATTAACTAGGAAACCCATACATCATATCTGAACTGAAGTTGCTAGAATCACTCACCATCCAGCCTAATATCATATTCATGGGAGATTTTAACTACCCCTCCATTAATTGGGAGGCATACATGACCACTAACATGCAGGCCCAAAGATTTCTTGACTTTGTAAATTCAAATGGAGCAGCTGATCTGCACTCCCACTAGGGGAACATATATCCTAGATCTGGGACTCACAAATATGGGAGAGTGCTGCAACCCTCACTAGTGTGATGTCGTCCTCACAAAGCGGTGTCCCTTGAAAAGAGGTAAAACTAGTCTCCCCACCTAACTCAAAAACTTTAAGAACTTCTCTAAGGTGAATTACCTTCTATTAAGGGATGGCATAGGTAATTTCCAAGCTCCCTCAAATCCAGAAAACAAAGAAACCTATGTAGAGGCATACATGAAAGCCCTGTATCACCATATGAACAACTGCATAGAAATGACAGTACCAGACTGAAATTAACCCAGGTCAGACCTCAAAAACAAGCCACACTGGTGGGCCCCTGGTAAGCTGTACAGCAAATGAAAGAAAATCCTGTTCAAAACTAAGAGGGAATGTCATAACAGGGCAAAAAGTCCCTCATTAGTCTAAACAAGTGAATCAGGGAACTAGTCAAGTCTCTGAAAGCAGACTTTGAGGTAAAAAATAGTTTCCAAAGCTAAGGATAACCACAAGGCATTTTTCAGTTATGTCTGCAATTTGAAGGGCAAAAACCCAACAATGTGTGCAATTAGTCTTAGATGGCATCATCTATACTCAGCCAGAAAATACAGCAAATCATCTGCTGGCAAACAAATTCAGCCCATATTTCACCTTCCCATCATCCCCAGTTCTCTCCCAAAAAATGCCCTCCACCACTCTACTGCTAATTATCAGCAAAGAGCAAGTTGCCATTGCTCTCTCTAAAGCTAGAAGCACAGCTTTGTTGGGGCCTGAGGATATACTAGGTTGCCTCTTAAACAACTTAAATCGGGAATTATCAGGCCCCTTAAGATCCCTATTTAAACACAGCCTCCAGACTGTCTCTGTCTAGATAGTTTGGAGAACAGCAATGGTCATTCCTCTGCCTAAAGTGGGACCATCTACTGACCTATGAAATTACAGAGCCATACATTTGACTAGTCTTATATGTAAGGCCATGGAAAGAATAATCATGGACCTGATAAATAATGACATAGGAAGCCTCAAAACACTGGACCTGACCCATTTTGGCTTTGTCAAGAGCAGGTCATGTCTACTGAATACAGTGGATTTCTTTGAGAAAGTCACTAAGGCCACGGATGAGGTTAAAACAGTGCATACTGCCTACCTTGACCTGGCCAAGGCATTTGACACAATTCCTCACTCAGGTATTATAAATAAACTCATAAAATTGGGTGCAAACCCCTACATCACCAGATAGATTTGTCAATTTGCTCACTGACATGATACATGTGGTTAAAGTGTTTGAATCCAGATCCAGCAAGATGCTTTTTACTAGTGGTGTGCCACAGGGCTCAGTGCTGGGACCACTCCTGTTCAGGCTAATGTGGAAGGCCTCTGGATAACAAAGTCTGCAGACGACTAAAAACTGGTTGCAGTTATTGAATCCCCCAATGATGTAAATATCATTCAGGATGGTCTAGATCAGACAAGTGATTGGTACCAGAACCATGACCTGAAACTAAATGCAAAAAAAAAAGCATTATGAAACCCTTTGGGAAGTCAAATATCCCTGCAAACTACAACATCAATAGCACAGCCCAAAGAATAGACTCAGAGGTGAGCAATCTTGGTATACAGATAAATAGTAGCCTGAACTTTGACCACCATGTGTCCACAGTGGTGAGGAAGTCCTTCTCTGTGGCACAACTAATAAGTAAAGGTATGACATCCATTTCCAAGGAAATTATAGTCCTGTTGTATTCTGCCCTCATTAGACCAATAATCAAGTACAATACGCCATTTGGCATGTACTTGACTAGGCACTAACAGCAGCTGAAATTACATCAGGGGTTCTTCACATAGAAAATACAGGGTGTAAACAACATGTCCTTTGTGAATAGACTAAAAACCCTATCCCTTTATTCTGTCTCCTGCCAACTATTAAGGAGTGACCTATGCCTGACCTACAAGACAGTCACAGATCCAGACCTGTTGGAGCTGCTACACATCCTCAAGTCAAACAGCATGGTGATCACCCAGTCTAGGGATCTAAACTTAGTCAGTGACTCAAAAAAATATGCTGAAAAGACAGATTTGTGCTTCAGAGATTGTCCCTTTTTTGGAACAAGCTTCCTATTCACATTAATCAGAGCCCTTCCCTGGCCCTCTTCAAATGCAGTCTGGATCAATGGATAGAGAATTGCAAATTCACACATGGGGTAGTTCCTGTGCTCCTTATCGAGAGGGGCAATCTGTAACATACTCAATGCACAGGCACAAATCCATGCCATCAGGGGCCATATATTGGGTAAAACTGAGTTATATTGTGACACCATGGACCATTAGCCTGGTAATATCATATGAACCTATGAACCAAAATCAGCATATCTATTTTATTGTTATTAGAAATTAAACTCAGTGAAGTCTGTTCAACAGAATTCAAAAACTCCCTGTAATGTATGTTTCATAATTTGCATATTTATTGTTTCCATTTGTATTGCATTTCAGTATTGTAAAATACTGTGAACTTGTATGCAAATCCAGCCATCAAAACTTATCAAAGTGCCACTGCCATTCTGTTTCTAGCATTCAATTATTTACCTCCATGAACTTAGTTAGCACCCTTGCTCTATTGAATTCACTCACTGCTAAGTCCATTCCCTGTTACAATATCTCAGTATTGTATGTTTCCACTTCCTCATCATACTGTTCCTTCCCACTTTTCATGACTTAGTCATTCTACTGTTTGCTTGTTTTCTGTCCTTCCCTTTATTTTTCATATTATTAAATCATATAAGATCCTCACCTGTACAAAAGCTCATCATTTCTAACCCTACTACCTCTCTCTGTCTATTTCACTTTCTTTCTCTGTCTCTCTCTGTCTATCTCTGCCTCATTAATTTCCTCCTTTATATTCTTCTTCTTCCTGTATTTGTGCATCCAATCTAGTCATTTTCAGTTTTTAAACAAAGTAGTCCCTTAGTGGAGAATTTCTTCACTATGAACATGGTTAATCCAAGGTGTTGATCTTCTATTACATCTTAATGTGTTGATAGTGTCTGGCCTTACAGATACTGCCTTCTGCATCATAACTACTTAGAACTATTTTTATGTTTCCATTCTTAACTGTATAAGTTATAGAACATCAATATTATAGTTCACTGTAAATCTCTACATTTTCATGGGTTACTTCTGCAAAAGATTGAAGAAGCTGAATTTCGTGTACCCAGTTTTCTGAGTTTATGGCAACAGATTTTTGTTAAGGCCTCATCCACTTCATAAGTAGAAAACATTCTATGTAATGCAAAGAGAGTGTTGAATATACTCTGAAACGGAGAGAAAATTAACCTTGGAATACATGAGAAACTCATTGCTTTACTAGGTGAAACTTGTGCTGATACATACATTGCAGTTCTGTTGCCTGCAATCACTAGAAACCTTCAGGGATAATTATCTAATCGTGGATAATTGAAAGCTGTAACTTATCTCATACTGGCACACAAATGGCAACCATAAACCTCTCAAATGTCCCAGATTTTTAGGGAAGCTCCTGATTTTGGTTTAGAATTTTGCTTGATCCCTCTTAAGAAGTTTTGAATTTGTGAGACACTTGTGAAGATTACAGTAAGCAAACCAAGTTGGACATTAAAGTCTTCCAATTCTTTAGAAAATTCATGACAAGATAGATCCTATTGTCATATTAGTAGCAATTTTTAATAAAGTGTCCCCTCAATTGTAAATTTTGTCCTTCATTACTTTTAACTGTAGCGCACCCGCAGGTGTAGCTGAAGAGATATGGGTTCCTTCCTACCTGACTCTGGTGACACCCCTATAGGCCCAACACACCAAGGTGGCAAAAGGGACAGATTTTATTCTAGGTGACACATCTAGTTTAAAAAGGCAATAGCACAACCATGAATAAATTATCTTAACAGTAAACCAGTTATCAATAAAGCAAGGTGAGATATGCATGCAATAAAAACATGCATTCACCCTCTTCCCCAGAACTCAACAGAAGAAAGTCTTGACATTCAAACATGCACAAAGAAGGCAATATAATTGAGGAGTAAAGCTTTATAATACAGCAACACAAACACGGCCCAACACACCAAGGTGGCAAAAGGGACAGATTTTATTCTAGGTGACACATCTAGTTTAAAAAGGCAATAGCACAACCATAAACAAATTATTTCAACAGTGCACCAGTTAGCAATAAAGCAAGGTGAGATATGCATGCAATAAAAACATACATTCATCCTCTTCCCCAGAACTCAACAGAAGAAAGTCTTGACATTCAAACATGCACAAAGAAGGCAATATCAATGAGCAGTAAAGCTTTATAATACAGCAATACAAACACGGGAAAAAATTAAATGTCATTAAGCAATAAGAGAGTCATAATACAACAATACAGATATGAGAAAATGCAATGCCATTGAGCAGTAAAGATTCTTTAAGGCAGCAGTACTAACATGGCAAAATGCATTATCATTGAACAATAAAGATTTATAGTGCCACAATACAAATATGAGAGAATGCAATGTCATTCAGCAGTACTAACACCCTCTACCCCCTTGATCAATTCTAAACAGATCAACTATGAAACATTCTATTATACCCTGTTCACTGGCCAGTGACTATTTACAGTCTTGCTGCCTGCATGATGGGACCCAAGTTGGAGCTCATATGGATCCCAGTTATTTGTAATCCACAAAGCATTTAGGTGGGGGGGGGACCACAATCTTATAAAAATATAAAATGATGGCCAGAGCCTCTCACCACTCCATTGAGAATATCCTCGTGACCAGGCGCCATGGTTCCTCTTATGAGAAAAGTTGAAAATCACCTACCAGAACTCTGGTAATCATCTATGGCATCTCGGTACTAGGCCCAAGGGAACTCCTTTTCTTGATGAATCATAGCAGACTTCTCTCCTGATTCCACAAAATACCATCATCCAGGATTTCAGTCAGAGACAGACACAATCTGCTTCTTCATTTCCCTGTCCCAAAGCACTAGCAAAGAAAATCCAGTCATGCTGCAAGGCCCTTTTCCCTTCAGGTTCATGTTTCAGTCTTCCCTCCTTCAGCTAGTGCTCCAGTCCCTTCTTTCACTTTTGAAATTGACTTTTATATTCCATTAAAGAAGCGCCACCTTGTGGTGGCATGGAAAACTACAGTCTATTACTTCTACAATGAAATACAGTGGGAGCTACATAACTATAACCATAAGTCTTGATTTTTGAAGCAATGAGGCTTCAGACAGTCCATGGTGTCACAATAAATGAAATCAGTAAAGATAAAATTGTACCTGTGTTACAAAGAATTATGACCGACTCGTATTCCCAAAATGGAGTCAAGAAATGTCTTTTATTTAAAGTGATTTGTCATACTTTTTAAGTGTTAAGGTTTTGTTCTGTATGCATTGCGATAGCAGTATTACTTACCATAGCTGAAGTTGTGAAACTCTGTCCTCCAATGTGACATTATGTTCCGTAAACAGTGTTAGAGTAGACCTGGAAATACTGGATTGTGGCAGGTTTTTTCCGACACTTGCTTTTATTTTTTTTTCCTGGACTTGAACCATGACATGATAAAAACAATGTGAATGCATTCACATTCTGATTTTGTAATCTAATCAGTACTGCACTGAGTGTTTTATTGTTTTGCGTGGTACTACCTTTTAAGATGTTACAGTTAAGTTTGTGCAGTGATGAAATAGGTTATATCCATGTCATGTATTGCAGTGGTGGATCTACTATGAAACTAATGAAGCTTAAGTTTCAGGGCCCCTAATCCTGGAGGGCCCCTAAAGCAACTTTTTAATGAGTGAAATTTTCAACAAAATTGGTGGAGTTTTTTTAATTGTTTGTTATTAAAATAAGGCTATTTTAGTGACGGAATCATAAGTCAATGGGCTTAAGTATTTAATATTGACCTTAGAAATTCTAAGTTAGAATATGCTCTAATGCCCTTTTTATATGACCTCAAAATGCCCCTGTAATTGGTCAAATTTCAAAATGTTCTTGGAGGCTTGCAGTGTCTGGTCCCCCAGCTGTATGGGCTCATTGAGCTCACCAGAATCTGCATTTTAGCAGTTGGATCCTTGAATCCTTTGTTGGTACATGGCTTAATAGTTCTACAGCTCAGCCTCAGCCCTTAGGCTAGAACCAATCAGAACCATAAAGACATCTGAATTCTCAATTAAAGCTGCACTCATCTTGCTTGTGCATTTTTTCACCTATTTATCCCAATGAGCCCCCTCTGATGACCTTCTTCCGACTTCTTCTCTAGCAGAGAATGAACCAACACTTTTTTTTCCGATCATTGATATTGGGTGGTATGATTTTCTTTCCTTGAAATTTTCTTTTTCTGCATTTTTAGTAAGTTTTCGATTATATCTTTGTTACTGAATAGTGTTAAAGATGTATTGGTCAAGGTGTGCTTATAAGCTTGGTCCATAGTTAGCATGGCAGCATGATATTTGTATGTGCATATTTCTGCTGTTTCTTTAACCAGTAACTAGTGCTCCAGTTCCTATATGTACTGAGATATTTCTGTTTTCTAGCATGAGATTTTTATATTTTGCTTATTCAAACCTGGCCTATTTTTCATTTACAATATTTCTAGTGGTAGAATTCTTTGTAGACAGTTCAACTTATGTTGAAGTATTCACGTGGGTCACGTCGAGGGTAATGCCTTTACAACAGTTTACTCAAGTCATTTTTCCTTGTGGCATCTTTGGTCCTCCCCAGCACCATGCAGAGGAACAGAGACAAATCAGTAGGAAGAGCTTCCATCCCCTTAACCGCCAGATGGTATGTAATATCCAGTGCATTATTTATAATGTGTCACTGCACCAATGAGCAAGTTCCCCTATTGCACACATTTGTCACATGTCTGACCTATTCAAAGCTTCTGGTGAGGAGATTTCTTACAGGATCATCTCATTAGTAAGTGCACGCATATGGTAGGTAGACAGGTTTATACACATAGGTACCACAGATGCTATGAGCAGGCCACATATAATATGATTTTGTTTTGAATGGCAAGTAATCCCAGATATGCCCTAGACTCCTGGTTGATAACCCCTTGTGCAGCCCTCAGACCATGAAGGAAATGACCTTTAATGTAGCACAAGCTAAAGCATGTAACACAGCTATGCAGGTATTTAGTCTACTGAAGAAATGCTTCATTTGCCTAGATTTGTCAAGAGGGGCACTGCAATTTAGTCCAGATATTTCAAACAATATTGTTATTAAGTGTACCTTGCTGCACAACATGGCATTGTGCAAACAGATGAAGTGGCAGGTGAACATCTTGACAGGGCCTTCCATGGCAGCTGTTTTAGAAGAAGGAGTGCAGGGTGGAGAGGTAGATGAAGCACACACAGCAGCAGTACCACAGCCAAGGCAGAGGTGAGTGCAATAAACTGAAGAACAAGCAAAGATGTGTTGTCTGATGCATAAGTATTGGTCATGGCAGAGACAACAAAGAACAAAATGATACATACATTATCACACCCATGGTATAGAAGCCTGTGCATAGACTGGCCATGCTGTGTATCTGACTTCAGCACACCCACACATGTTTTGTGTTGGGTTGTGCACAGGTAGCATCACTTGTACAGGTGAGAGGTGAACACAGTGAAAGGTGACTGCAGCACTATGAAATTAGTTATGGGTACAAGTGGTGAACATACTTTGGAAGGTTGTACAGAGTCAGGGATCTTCCAGTGGTGGGTTCAAGCCTTCATGATGTGATTATTGGTACTGTCCACTGTATTGGCTTGTGGGGGGGTTTATATGCTCTATGGTAGGGAAGGATTAGAAATATAGAACTGTGAGAGTTTACTGTGATGAGGCACACCTTGTGCTGTTGCTGATGGGCATTATTACCCACAAAAAAGGATGGTAAAACTCTGTGGCAACAGCAGGAAGTAGAACTGAGAACATGCACATGCAGACAGGTAAGGGTCCCAGGTGCTGAGCCAAAGGGACACCATTTTGTGGACTCAGGTAATAGTGATGCCATATCACCAGTCTGACTTGGGACAGTCTGTGGCTCTCCTCTCTGTATCCAGACCCACAAGTGGTCATAAAATGCATGGTCTGCTAGGTCAGAGTGGACAGTAGTTATAATGTGCATCATGGTGGCACCTGTGGAGGATCATTTGCTATCAGTGACCTCAGGAGCACTTGGAGTTCTCTGCCTCTATAGTCTTTGTAACTTTGAAGTTGGTGAGCATTCAGCATGCTACCGAGCACAGCCACCATGTCCATTATGATGACAAGGTTGTGAGTCCTCATCTGTGGATGGATCACTGACCTACACACCTGCTGTTTAACGATGTGTGTCATATCTGTATCAGTGATAGACTGGGAGCTATGGCACTGCCACATTCCATCACATCCTTCTTCTATACTGGGTTATGCCCGTGCCAGAATCTGTGAGGGTTGGGGTTACAAGTGGAGCTCATGATGGACTTCCAAGTGCAGGATGTCTGTCAACCTCTGTCTCTAAAGGGATGTGGGTGATTCCTGCCCCTGTAGTGTTGAAGACACTACTAGTATGCCTTTGGACTGTGCCACTTATATGTTGCCATTTTCCAACCACAGGTGCCATACTGATGTTAGCTCTATGTTTTCCTTTTGTGTTGGATCATCCATTGGTGGAAATGTGAAAGCATGAACACATAACATATAACACAATGCCACTTGTTAACCCACACGTGTATGTCTCTGTAAACAGCTGCATACTGCATGCTGTTATGAATAAAATGTACAGCTATAACACACACTGTAGGCATAAATTGTCATGTAGGTTGTTACAGTTATGTACCACAGGTGCTCAAAGGCACTGGAACCATAGGGCAAGGGGGGTAAGCACCCCCACTTTAAATAAAGTCATAAACTGTGCCTCCTGCTCCTGGCTCAGATTTTTTTTTAATAAAGAAAGCTGTGTCAGAAAAAAGAGAAACGGGACATCAGAATAAGAAAGCTACTGTATGTGTGTTCCCATGTATGTGTGTGTGTGTGTCTAGTTGTCTGCGAGTATCAGTGAGTGCATGTATGTCAGTGTTTGCAAGTGCATGCGACTGTAAGCAAGTGCATGTGTATATGCAGATATGCATGCGAGTGCATGTGTATATGTGAGTATGTGTGAGTGTATGTATAAGAGAGTATGCGAGTGTGTGTATGCAAGTGTGACTGTGCATTAGTACATGTGTATATGCGAGTGTGCCTGGGTATTGCATGTGAGTGTGTGATTACATCTATATGACTGTGCACGAATGCATGTGTATATTAAGCATGAGCAAGTCCCTGTAGATGAGTATGTGTGAGTATGTGTGGGCATGCATGAGTGTGCAGATGGTTTGGAATCAGACTCTTATATAAGGGAGGTTGCTCCAGAGCACATTATTTTCTAAACTTTAAAGCATGCATACCTCTCAACTGTACAGATTTTCACCTCATATTTTTTGGTCTGTTCTATTTATAAAATTTGTGGTTTTCTAGCAAATTAATGAGAAGTGAAATCCCTGAATAATGACATGCACTTGAGTTTCAGACTTCATTTCCTTTGGAAAATGCATGCTAATGCAAATCCTGTTATTCTAGCAACACTTCATGTTTACAAGAGCAATATTTAAAACCTGTCCCAACTTTTGGCCCTTTATCCCGCCATTATTTTAGGCTTTAACCAGATTTCTTGCACTAAAAGGTTGAGCAGTATTCACAGCTATTCCTGTTAAATAATTATTCATTTTATTGAAATACTTCTTTTTTTTCAGTTAAAAAAAAAGATGGCAATGTAAAATTCAGCAAATGTTACTCAACAAATGCATTTATTTTATTTGTCTTTGTTTACTGGGAAAGTTTGACTGACTAATACCCATTTTCAGTGGAAGCCCCAGTGAGAAAAGTTCCATTTGCTTACATTGGACTATGCTAAGCTCCAGTAAAAACACAGAGTAGTTACACTTTTGTTTACATTTATGCACAAACAGTAGTTACATTTATGCATTGTAAGATTTTACAAAGGTGGAAGTTACTAAAGAGAAACCCCACGTGCAACTTAGTGGATTGTACAGGCAGCAGTTATGTATGCAAATTGTTCTGTCATTTCAGTGAGAGGTTGAGAGTATTTGGAGAGTATCATATGGTGAACACAAGGTCTTAACCCTGTGATGAGCATGTGAAGGACCATGACAGGGTAAGATGTTGATTAAGCAGTGGTTTAAAACTATTGAGTCTGTTGGAGAGTTTTATTTGTGTTGGGTAACTATTCCAGAGTTTAGCAATGTATTGGGAGTACAGTGAGTCTCCTGCAACATTATTTGACTTATTTGTAAGTAATAAGAATTTGTTACTAAAACGGAGGTCCCTTGCTGGAAAGTAGGGCAGTAATAAGTTTTCTAGTGTAGGGCATTCTTCTGGATGATGAATGAGTTTGTATGCTGTAGTCAGTTGTAACTACATTAGACAGTTGTGCAGTTCAAGCCAGTTTCATTGCTTTAAGCTATGACAATGGTGGGTCCTATGAGGGGGATGTTGGCACATTTAGCTATTTTATTGTAGCAGGAATCATTTCTGTGCAAATCCATCCTGTCAGGAAACCAGATGTTTTTTTATTGTAAAGCAGCAACTTCAAGTGATTATAATATACCAGTGCATGGGAGGTATGGTGGTTTTGACCACAAAGAAATACTATTTTGGAGTGTTTAGTGCAGCTCAGGCAACAGACATGCAGCAGTTGGAGAGACCACATAGGTTCCTGACCAAGAAAATCCAGGGTCTCAAACACCTATCCTATACAGATAGCCTAAAAGCCCTGTCCCTCTACTTAGTGTCATCCAGACTGCTCAGAGGTGACCTGTGTCTGGCATACAAGGCCATCTCAGACTCAGCCTTGATGGAGTTGGTGCATATCCATAAGTCAAACTCCACTCGCGCAACCCACATGCAAAGCCCCAACCTGGTCTGTGACATTAATAGAACTTGTTGGCAGGATAGATTTGTGTCCCAGTGACTATATCTGTGGAATAGACTCCCTCTGCATGTCAAGCAGAGTACCTCTCTAGCCCTCTTTAAGAGGAACCTGGACTAATGGATGGGAAACAGAAAATATACCTCTGGGATCCCACCTGTGTCCCTGATGGACAGGGAAAACAGGTATTGACTTTGTGGGAACATGGGTGACATTCTTGGCTAGGCTTATAAGGGCCTCCAGTCCAATAGCTTAGTATTGTCCTATGAACCTATGAACAATCCCCAGTACAACAGTCTTGCCACATTATTATGCCTTTCTGCATGCAGGCCTTCTGCCATTAGTATATCACAACCAGCAATGAGGTGTGCATCTCTTTCCAATTCTGTTTTACAAAACATACATTCTCCCCATGAGAAAGATACAATGGTGGAACCCAACGAGGATGAGCAGGCAACCAGGAATAATCGCCAACAACCAAACCAGCATACAACCCGATGAAGAATATAAAATCCAAAGGTGCAATAATCCAATTTCTGTTTATTGTGACAACAACAACGAACGTACAACGAACATGACCTAAGTTTCGTTCAAAAAACTAACTTCTTCAGATAAATATCCTTGGTCAAGCACCTTACTTATATACATTGCTAAACATTTAATTGCTTCCACTTAACCCACAATTAATCACATTGTTTAAATCAGCTGTAATTAAAATCGAAAGGCGCTGTACGCATATAACACTAAACTGTATTCATTGTAAAGCGTACTGAGTAACTTCATCGTAACCCAACACCCAGACAAAGTTGTAACATGTGTATTTTACGATGTATATTAAAATAATTATAAAATGAGCGTATGCATAAATGTCATATATATAAAGAAAATGGTGAGTGATGAAGAGGAGTTTGAGAAGGAATTGATGTACATATCAAGTTTATTTCAAAATAGAGGGTATCCCTCACAGCTATGCAGCAAAATATATAATGAAGTGGTGCATAAAAGAAAAATAGGGTTATATCAGGCCATATTAACTTCATCAAATTTAAATTTAGGAAATGACAATAGTATGAACATGGAAGAATCCACATCAAATAATGTTCCATTGTACATATTGATTTTTAATGACTGTTACCAAGTCATTAAAAATATTATTCAGAGAAACTGGGATATATTAAGTAAAGATAACAAATTGGGACATCTTTTTCAAGGAGTTGTGAAATTTGTGTACAGAAAAGATTCATCATTTAAGGATATTTTTGAAAGGGATAGTTGTTATAAAAAAGCAACCTCACATAGACTGGTAGGTAACTATAAATGCGGTCGATGTAGCATATGTCCCCATATTTATTGTACAAAAGGAGTCATAGTCGTAAATTCTTGTAACATTAAAATAACAGGACATTATAATTGTTGTACATCAAATGTGGTATACATCACATTATGTCAGGATTGTGACTCTTTTTATGTCGGGAAGACTTCCCGACATTTTAGGGATAGAGTGAGGGAACATCTTTCTGACATTCAAAATTTAAAAACAACCAATGCCCTTGCCAGGCATATACAGGGTAATGAAGGACACAAATTCAAATTCTGTGTTATTCAAAATTTAGTATATGATATACAAGGTAGATTTACTGCATATGATTTAGATATTTATGAGTTGAAATGGCAGATAATTTTAGATGCATGTAATAGACCAGGTCTAAATGAATTTTGTAGCATCAAGCCAATATTGCATAATAACATGATAAAAGGGAAATAGTATGAGTTGGGACACGTTGTACTTATATAGTATTCATATTGTATATATGCACATTCTTATTTTATTATTATTTTTTATTTATTTACTTGCATATTAGTTTGATAATGTGGAACGGATTTTAAATATTTGTAAATATTGGGTTTTGTTTTGGTTTTTGTTTTTTTTTTTTTATATATATGACATTTATGCATACGCTCATTTTATAATTATTTTAATATACATCGTAAAATGCACATGTTACAACTTTGTCTGGGTGTTGGGTTACGATGAAGTTACTCAGTACGCTTTACAATGAATACAGTTTAGTGTTATATGCGTACAGCGCCTTTCGATTTTAATTACAGCTGATTTAAACAATGTGATTAATTGTGGGTTAAGTGGAAGCAATTAAATGTTTAGCAATGTATATAAGTAAGGTGCTTGACCAAGGATATTTATCTGAAGAAGTTCGTTTTTTGAACGAAACCTAGGTCATGTTCGTTGTACGTTCGTTGTTGTTGTCACAATAAACAGAAATTGGATTATTGCACCTTTGGATTTTATATTCTTCATCGGGTTGTATGCTGGTTTGGTTGTTGGCGATTATTCCTGGTTGCCTGCTCATCCTCGTTGGGTTCCAGCAGTTGTTTGTTGTTTGTGCCTTGGTTCGAAAGATACAATGGCATCTAAAGTGTCTTTGGTCCCAGCACCAACACCCGTTATCCTTTCAAATTCCATTTCTGGGATGTGTGAGAAGAGAAATCACATGATGGACAACAAGTACCCTGAATCCAGGTCTCTCCCTGTCCTCTCCTGCTCCAAAACAGTTAGTCACCACAGTTGCCTTGTACTTTGATAGGGGAATAAAAGTGCAAGGTATCTGGGAAGACAAACACCGACACAAGCACATACGTAAATATAAAGGTGAAGTTTGCCCTTATCAAGGCTCTCAACTCTCTAAATCACTTTTAGGGTTACCACATGTCCCACTTTGTGAGGGACAGTCCCTCTTTGGGCAGTTGTGTCCTGCAAAAAAATTGTAAAAATTGCAAATGTCCTGAGATTTTAGGGCAAAATTATTTCCTATATTTTATGTAATAGTTGCATAAAACAGTATTCTGTATCAGAAACACCTAAATCCTAAATGTTATAAGAAACAGAATAAGCAAGTAAAATGCTACAAAAATAAGCTTTTATTTATGCAAAAAGTGAAGTTCTGTTCTTTGTACTGGCCATGGGTATGTTTTGCCCTGCAAAATGTGACATTTGAACCAAAAATGTCCCACTTTGGGCATTTGAAAAGGTGGCAACCCTAATCACTTTTGGTCCCCAGGACCACTTCAAGTTATTACAGACAATACCGGAGTGATGTGGTACATAAAAAAGTGAGGGTGAACCAGGTCTTACCTCCTTTGCAGACTAGACGTGTTACCATGGGATACAGAATTACAGCAGAATCTCACTCTACTTCCTACATTCTGTCAGAGTAAAATTGTGTGGCAGACAAGCTTGGCAGGACAAAGGCAGACCTTCATGAATGGAAACTAGGTTGGGGGTCGTCCAAAACCTGATCTATCTATGAGGAGTTCCTCAAGTAGGCCTTTTTGCCTTCCCAATGAACAATCAGCTGGCTAAATTCTGCTCCAAGACTTCATGCAAGAAGACTTGAAAGACAGACGCCTTTTCCTTTCCTTGGACAGTAATACTCCTGTATGCTTTTCTACCCTTTCAGATATTGAAGGTAATTCTGAAAATTCAGAGAAATCCTCCAAGATCATTGTGGTGACTCCCTTCTAGCCCAGGCAACAGTGTTTATCCCTTTGTTTGAATTGGCCAGGGGCAATTACCACAAGTTTCCTCACAGACTGGATCTAGTCACACAAGACCAGAGACGAAAGAGGTAACTGGGAACGTATTTTTTGTTGGTTTATAATGAGTTGGCAGACTTTAAAAATTCTCTGCAGATCACGCTGTCAGAAATACTGGGTGAGCAAACTGGTGTAACTAAGGAAACAATTTTTTTATATGTGATACAGAAGTGGAATTGCCTAGACATAGAAAGGTCTTGTTGAGTTTAATTCTGGTGCCTTCCAAAAAAGCATTTACTCGAAATGGAAATCAAAGTCTAAACTAACTATATGAGAAGTAGCAAACATAGTAACAGAGAAAAAAATGAAGTAGGAATTTTAGAAAAGGGTAGGAACAAATTAGACTGAAAAAAATAGAAATGGTGGGAACAATATATAGGTTCATAGGTTCATAGGTAGGTACTAGGCTATCAGCCCTAGGGCCTATATAAGCCTAGCCAAAAAGATACCCTGGCTTTCGCCACTCAAGAAAATTATTTCCTGTGCCCCTGTCGAGCAGAGCGACAGAAGAGATTCCCCGGGGTGAATTTCTTATTTCCCATCCAATCATCAAGATTTTTCTTGAAGAGTGCTAATGAGAAGCTCTGTTTGACATAGATAGGTAGTCTGTTCCAGAGTATGGGAAGTGTCTGGGATAGGAATCTATCCCTCCAGCATGTTCTGTTTATTGTGGTGACAAGGTTTAGGCCCCTACAGTGTGTAGCTCGGAGGGATTGGGATTTCTTTAAGTGGAGCATGTCCAACAGCTCTGGGTTTGACATAGCTTTATATGTTAGGCAGAGATCGCCTCTGAGTAGGCGATATGCGATGGAGTAAAGCTGGAGTTTTTTGAGACGGTCTGCATAGGGCATCTGTTTGAGGCCAGTAATCCTCTTTGTGAGGTATTTCTTTGGCCTTTCCAGTTGTTGTAGATGTCTTTTGAGGTACATACCAAAAGAGGCATTATACTTTATAATGGGTCTAATGAGTGATGAGTAGAGGGGGACAATGACCTCTTTTTTTCTGGATGAGAAACCTTTTGTGATGAGGTGTGCCACGTAGAAGGATTTCCTGACCACTGTGGCAATGTGATTATCAAAGGAGAGACTACTGTCCACCTGTGTCCCAAGGTCTGCTATCACACTTTCGGTGTTAAGTAGACTACCACCTATGTGGTAGTTCATGGGTACAGAGTTTTTACCAAAGGGGATGACAATGCCCTTTTTGGCATTGAGCTTCAGGCCATGGCTTTGACACCAGGCATCTGTCTCAGTGAGGCCCTTTTGTAGGATGTCGACATTGTTAGGAGTTTCGATTATGGCTCCTAGTTTGCAGTCATCTGCAAACTTTATTAGCCAAAGACCTTCTGTGTTAGCCTGTACTTCAGAGAAGTAGATACCAAACAGGAGAGGACCCAGGACTGAACCCTGTGGCACTCCACTTGTCACTGGTCTGAAGTCGGATTTGGAGTCTGCTACTTTCACAGTGTGGGTTCTGTCCTTGAGCCAGTTGGCAACCCATCTTGTGACATAGGGATTTATACCTAGTTTAGTGAGTTTATCTATAATTCCAGAGTGGGGGATGGTGTCAAAAGCCTTGGCGTGATCTAGATAGGCTGTGTGAACCACCTTACCCTCAGCTATGACTTTGGTGACTGCTTCAAAGAAGTCTATTAGGTTTAGGAGACATGATTTGCCTTTTACAAACCCAAACTGGGTTGGGTCCAGAGTTTGAAGATTACTAGTGTCTTTGTTTATGAGTTCCATGATGATACATTCCATGGCCTTGCAGACCAGGCTCATCAGGCTAATGGGGCGGTAGTTCCCAGGGTCTGTTGTGGCTCCCCCTTTGTGGAGTGGGATAACCATCACGGTGCGCCATTCAGTGGGCACAAAGCCTGAGGTGAGGCTATGATTGAACATGGTACTTAGGTGGGGTGCCAGTTCATTATGTAGTTCATGTAGAATGCAGCCTGGGATATTGTCAGGTCCCATGGATGCTGTGTTCTTGGCTTTGGAGAGTGTGGTTTTTACCTGTGCAGCCATGATTACAGGAACTTTGCATTCTTCCCGTATAGAGATGGGCCCTTTAGGGGGTGAGAGGGGGGTGAAGTTAGCACTGAACCTATCTGCCATGATGTTGGCAATATCAGTTGGTTCTGTATATTTAGTGCCATTGTGCTGTAACTCAGAGCAGATCTGAGTGTTAACACTGAGATTCTTGACATAGCTATAGAATGCTTTGTGGCTGTCTTTAGAGTCAGTGGCAATTTTGTTTTCGTAACTAGCTTTGGAGGATTTTATGAGGGATCTCAGCTTCTTACTGAGGCTGACAAGAGTTGCATAATAATGTTTTGAAGGAGGAATGAGGTTTATGGGAAGGGAGGAATTGAATGTACATTTGACCGATAATGACTGGATAGATTATAAGTGATGTATAATGTTTGCAACTGCATGTATGTCAATATGGTTTGTCTTCATTTATATAAAAGTGTGATTGCCTATTAAAGATGTTTCCTCTTTAAAAAAAAAAGAACAAGGGCATTTTATATATCCCAACCCCAATCATCTTTAACTGACTGCCTGGATCTTAGAGTTTTAGTACCTTTTAGACACTTGTTTACTGAGGATGTGCAGGAGGTACAAATGGGGACAAGAAAGCCCTCTACTAATACAGAGAGAACTTTTTGAGAAAGCCAACCCACTTAACTAAAAAAAATATATATATATATAAATTCCAAGCTTGTTTTCTGCCTTTTCTGTAAGTAGTCTAATCCAGATACAGATTTGCTGTATCCAGGACTATTTGTAAGCTTCTGTACCCCCAAGCCTTTCTGTGCTGAAGGGAAGCCTTCTAGCTTATCAGTGGGAGTGGTAAGCACAATGTAGCCTATCTACAACAAGATCCAGATACAGGTTCTTAGTTTTAGCACTTGAATTTGCTTATCCGTGCTCAGCACTTGTTCAGAACTTGTTGTAAGCACCAAATAACCTACAAATTACTACAGCACTCAACCTTCCTCATTACCTAGAGGAAAACAGTTTTGGTACTTACTTTCCTCACTTGTTTAGAGAAAAACAGCTCTTCTACTCAATTTCCTCACTTGTCTAGAGGAAAATCATTTTTTATTGAGGCATGTCCATGGGTCAGCTCCCAGTGTTCTCTCCTGTCTATCTGATGAATCTGGGCATCTTGGGGCAATGTAGCAATTGCCTCATGTACACAGAAAACCCTCTCCTCCTACCACCCAACACCACAACCTGTGAAAGATGGACTTATCTAGCCCAAAATGGAGGTAAGGCTCTCTCCAATCAAGACTGAACTTGATAGTCAAGTGGAGAAGGTAAACACTTGCACCGCACCACACTCATCGCATAGTCCCACTAAACCTACACCACCAAAATCCACACATAGAAACACAAAAACATTTGCAGAGGCTCTCAATAATAATCTGCTCAAGCAACAGAGACCTCCAAAGCAGAAACACAAGGAACCTCCCACCACCAACATAACCCACGTGACACATAACCCACAGACAAAGTGTGCCACTCAACCACAGCCCATAAGGCAAAACAACGTACCCAACACACTAGTCATAGGTAACTCTATAGTCAGGCACACTGATGTCCCACTCGCCAGGCTAAACAAGGAGAAGGTTACTGTCAGCTGCCTTTCAGGTGCCAGGATCCGCCACATAACCCATGCACTCAGGTCACTCCACAAGAAGTACAAATATGACTCTGTGATTGTCCATGTTGGTGTGAACGACCTCCCTGGACTACATGAAAAGAGACATGGAGGAGCTCTCCGATCTTGTAGCCCAGGCAGGTATGACCCTAGCCCTGAGTAGCATTGTGCCATCGCCCAGAATGATACCGCAGTATAAGGCAAATGATTGACTTCAACAACTGGCTAAGCTTTTGGTGTCATTCTAAGGGGATCCAGTATCTGTATGCCTGGGATGACATGGTCGACAGACCACGATGCTTTGCCAGAGATGGCCTGCACCTGTCACCCCTGGGATTCTGGATACTGGCAACGGCTCTTGCCACCCCTATAGTGCCTTTTTTAGGCAAGGTTCAAATGACAAATTCACTACCATAACAGGAACAGGCAAGCAAAAACGGAGAGTAATGCTACTCAATGCTAGAAGTCTAAATCTCAAAATGCATTCACTTGAGGTGCTCCTTAAATTGGAGAACATTGATGTCTGTGCAGTGACTGAGACCTGGTTCTAGGCTCAGGGGAGCACCCCTGCATTACCAGGCTATAACTCATACCACACTTTTCGTCTGTCTAACCTGGACCGGAACACCAAAGGCAGAGGTGTGTCCATATTCATTAAGGATAGCTACACCTCCAGGCTAGTTGCTCAGCATAATGCAGCCGAGGTTATCCAAGTGCAACTAACTCTGGGCAAAACTGCAATCCAAATTGTAGCTTGCTACAGATCCCCCGCCATGCCCCAGGATTCCCACTCCTCTATTCTTGATATACTGGAAAATATTAGGGTTCAACCAAACACCCTAATATTGGGCGATTTCAACTACCCCACCATTAACTGGGAAAATTATTCATGTACCAACTCTGCTCAGCGCTTTCTGGAATTCATAAATTCCAATGCCCTGGATCAATGTATCCACACCCTCACCAGGGGCAATAATATCCTAGACCTAGTCATTACCAACATGAGTGACCTGTGTTCCACACCTGAAGTCAACTCCTTGTTGGTCAGATCCTACCATTAGCTAATCACCATAGATATCCACATCCTGCCCCCACCTCATTAAGGAAACCATGGTAAAACATTTTTCCAAAGCCAACTTCATGCTTCTTAAGATAGAAATGGCTAACGTCATGGCACCCATGCAAATGGACAATACAGTTACAATCCTACACAAATGCACTATATAAACACTTACATGAGTGCATGGATCATGCTATCCCAAACAGAACCAAGATGCTAACCTCCAAAAAAAGTAAGCCAATCTGGTGGTCCCATACCTTAAACAAACACTGCAACAGAAGGAAGAAATTGTTGCAAAAGAGTAAAAATCCCATGAGTGGAGGAGCTCCCTGGTCAGCCCCAGCAAGAAGCTGAGATCCCTTTTAAGATCCTCCAAAGCTAGCTACGAATACAAGATTGCCACTGATTCTAAGGACATTCACAAAGCATTCTATAGCTATGTCAGGAATCTCAATGGCAACACCCAGATCTGCTCTGAGTTACAGCACAATGGCACAAAAATTACAGAACCAACTGATATTGCCAACATCCTGGCACATAGTTTCAATGCTAACTTTACCCCCCTCTCACCCCCTAAAGGGGTCATATCTATACAGGAAGAATGCAGAGTCCCTGTAATTACAACTTCACAGGTAAAAGCAGCACTCTTTAAAGCCAAAAACACAGCATCCATGGGACTGGACAACATCCCAGGCTGTGTTTTACATGAACTTCAGAATTAACTAGCTCCCCACCTAAGCATCATGTTCAGTCATAGCCTCACGTCAGGCTTTGTGCCCACTGAATGGCACACAGCAACAGTTATCCCACTCCACAAAGGGGGAGCCACCACTGATCCTGGGAACTATCACTCTAATAGCCTGATGAGCCTGGTCTGCAAGACCATGGAATGTATCATCATGGAATTCATAAACAAAGACATTGGTAACCTCCAAACTCTGGACCCCACCCAGTTCAGGTTTGTGAAAGGCAGATCATGCCTCCTGAACCTGGTCAACTTCTTTGAGGCAGTCACCAAAGCCGTAGATGAGGGTAAGGTGGTTCACACAGCCTATCTTGACCTCGCCAAGGCTTTCAACACCATCCCCCTATTCTGGAATTATAGCTAAACTCACTAAACTAGGTATAAATACCTATGTCTCAAGATGGGTTGCCAAATGGCTCACTGACAGAACCCACATTATAAAATTTGCAGACTCCAAATCTGACTTCAAACCACTGACAAGGGGAGTACCACAGGGTTCTGTCCTGGGACCTCTCCTGTTTGGTATCTACTTCTCTGAAGTACAGGCTAACACAGAAGGCCTCTGTCTAATGAAGTTCGCAGATGACTGCAAACTAGGAGCCAAATGATGTGGACATCCAACAGAAGGGTCTCACTGAGACAGATGTGTGGTGTCAGAGCCATGGCCTCAAGCTCAATATCAAAAAGTGCATTGTTATCCCCTTTGGTAAAAACTCTGTACCTATGAACTACCACATAGGCAGCAGTCTTCTTAACACCGAATGTTTGATAAGAGACCTTGGGACCCAGGTGGACAGTAGTCTCTCCTTTGATAAACACATTGCCACAGTAGTCAGGAAATCCTTCTATGTGGCACACCTCATCACAAAAGGGTTCTCATCCAGGAAAAAAGAGGTCATTGCTCCCCTCTACTCGACACTCATTAGACCCGTTATAGAGTACAACTCCCCTTTTGGAATGTACCTCACAATACATCTGCAGCAGCTGGAAAGGCCACAGAAGTACCTCACAAAGAGGATTACTGGCCTCAAACAGATGCCCTACACTGATCACCTCAAAAAACTCCAGCTTTACTCTGTAGCATATTGCCTACTCCAACGTGATTTCTGCCTAACATATAAAGCTATGTCAAACCCAGATCTGTTGGAAATGCTACACCTAAAGAAATCCCAATCCCTCTGAGCTACATGCTTTAGGGACCTAAACCTTGTCAACACAATAAACAGGACATGCTGGAGGGATAGGTTCCTGTCCCAGAGACTTCCCATACTCTGGAACAAAGAATTCAATATATGGCGTTTGCACAACCACTGAACCAAAAAGAGAAAAAAGCTTACGCCAATCGCTATGTTGTCTTGAGATGCCGATAACTTCCAACCAGTCCAATACTCTGGAACAAGCTACCCATCTATGTCAAGCAAAGTTCCTCATTAACACTCTTCAAGAAAAATCTTGCTGAGTGGATGGGAAATAGGAAATACACCCCGGGGATCACTTCTGTGGCTCTGCTCGACAGGGGCACAGGAAATTAACTTTCATGGGTTGGCGTAAGCCAGGGAACTTTGTTGGCTAGGCTTACTTAGGTTCTTGGGCGGATAGCCTAGTACCTACCTATGAACCTATGAAATAGAAAATCATATCTTAGGAAATGGAAATTTTTTTCTAATTGGTGCAAAAACATAACATGAACCGATTCAAAGTAGTGTTTCACTTGTTTTACAATATTTGTGAGTTGCTTTTTTATTTGCTTGTCTTACTCCTCTATCAAGGTTCATTCGTTTGTCATTTCAGCAAGTTTGCCAATGTATCCCCCTTTTTCATGGCATTCCCCTGTCAACATATTCTTTAATGGGGTTTTACATAAGAGACCTCCAGAAAAAAACAGTGGTTTCTCCTTGAGACATTAATTTTGAGTTAGAGAAGCTAACACCTGCTCCATTTGAACCAGCTAATCTGGCTAACTTGAGGTTCTTAAGATGGAAAAAAAGTTTTCTTCCTTGCTCTGACCTCTGCAAGAAGAATATCTGAGTGGTAAGCTCTTATGGTAGGTCAACCTTAATTCATTTTTCACAGGACAGGGTTTCCTTGATAAATAATCATTGTTTTATGGTTAAAGTGGCATTCAAATTTTCTTAAAGCCAAGCTATCCATGTCCCTGTGTTATTCCCTGAGCCCCAACATGACGGAGAAAGGATACTTCATACCTTGGATGTCCACAGACAGTTCAGGTACTATCTTGACATTACAAAATTTTTCAAAACTTATGCTCAGTTGTTCTTTTCTTGTTAAAGTAAGGAGAAGGGACAACCTGTGTTAAAGTAGACTATTTCCAAATGGATATCTTGGGCTATTACCTTCTGTTTTTGTTATTCCTACTGTAACAAAACTATTTTGGGCAGGTTCACACCATATTCTATCATGCTTGGTTTCATCTATGACTTTTTGGAAAGGGTTAAATTATAGGAGTATTCTAGAAGCAGCAACTTGGTCTTCTGTACATACTTTTACAAAGCATAACAAGCCAGATTCCTTCTCCAGGTCTAGGTTAGGTTTTGCTAGTACCATTCTCCAGGGCTTCCTGGACTCTTCTTCTACCTCCCAGTTGTTCTAAGCTAAGGTAATCTACCCATACAGCTTAGGCTATCACAGCAATGATCAATCTGAAGAACATAGTACAGTTGTGTAAATAAATTTACCATGACAGTAGCTGTTTGAATGATCACTGCTGCAGTAGCCACTCCCTCCACCTATCCCCCCTTATTCTTTAGTGTGCTTTTTATTCCAGTGTGTACGCATTTTTTTTTTCCTTGCCATGTCTCCTCAGGGCTCAACCTGTCTCAGTTAGCATGAAAGCTTTGAAGATCTTGGCACGCAAACTAGTCTTTTTAGCCATCTCAAGTCAAGCTAATGCTTTGGGTGAGTGGAAAGTGCCCTGAAGCTTTGCAGGATATAAAACGTATAGCTTAGGCTACTGCAGCAGGGATCATTTGAACATCTATTGTTATAGTAAATTTACCTACACAACTGTAGTCTTCTACAACTGAAAATGATTACATGGAAATTTGCATTTTAGTTCAATATTATTTTCTGCAATTAAACAGAAAACTCGTAGTACATATTTAAGTAGTAAAGTCTGTGGCTGTGCCTATGTGTATGTGTTCTTTAAATAAAACTCAGAAACCAGCATTTATTGTCCATAACACTCTAGGACATACAAGCGGAAACAGAAGCATGGACTCTGGTTTTAGTCTATTTTTGACTATAGGGCTCACAGCTCAGTGTATAATTGTTATTCTGAATTTTAAAATTGTCAACTTGTTTTCATTATATCTACTTTCACAATATAAAGTGTATGTTAGACTGTCTGGACTATGGCCAGAAACAGAGTGAAACCATAGAGTCCATGCCTTATAGCAATTATAAAATTACAATTATTGCTCACCACAATGTAGTTTAAGTGTTGCAATGCACAAATAATGCACAGACCACAGAGTTTAACATTGCCTGTTAAAACATCTGTCCTTCTTTTATTTACTCATTGAGGCTTTTAGCACACAGGCAGTCTTTTTAAATGGTATACTCAAAGGCCAGGTATTCAGGTGAAAGTACATGTCCTATTCACTCTTGGAACAGGGTGATGAGACAGGGTAGTTTAATTTATAATTTTACTATGAAATTTATATGGAATTACTCGTAATGCAACAACAGTTGGCAGTATATGTAGCTATTCAACAAATACCATATTTGTACATCCTTTATCACATTTAACAGTAAAAGAAAAAAAGTAAAAAAATGCCCTTTTCAGGTCACCACATGCCCCCCGGACCTCCCCCCACAGTGTTCAGCACCTTCCAGCACCTCTGTCTGTAGTCTGTGTAATTAGATAGGTAGGGATTCTATTCTCACTGCAGTCGAGTGTGTGTGTGTGTGTGTGTGTGTGTGTGTGTGTGTGTGTGTGTGTGTGTGTGTGTGTGTGTGTGTGTGTGTGTGTGTGTGTGTGTGTGTGTCTGCATGTGAGCTGTTCCTTGACATTACAGAAAGCATTTTACACCAGCATGTGAAACACTGTTATATTCTCCTCAACAGACACTGCTGATGTCATCAGCTATAAAGTGTTGTCTGAGACACTCCAATTTGGACTTGAGCTGTGGCACTTGCATAAAGTACTGAATTCTGTAATCTGTGTAATTAGATAGTTAGGGGGTTAGGTGTGTGTGTGTGGGGGGGGGTGGGGGGTCTGTGTGTGTGTGTGTGTATGTGAGAGAGTATTTCAGAGAGCATTTTACACCAGCATATGGGGCACTGTTATTACCATATTGTCCTCAACAGACACTGCTGATGTCATCATCTATAAAGTGTTGTCTGAGGCACTCCAAGTCAGACTTCTTCTGTGGGGCTTGCCTAATGTACTGAGTTTTGCAGTCTGTGTATTTAGATAGGTAGAGGTTCTATTCTCACTGCAGTCAACTGGGTATATATGTGTGAGCTCTTGCTTGACATTACAGAGAGCATTTTACACCAGCATGTGGGGCACTGTTATCTTCTCCTCAACAAACACTGCTGGTGTCATCAGCTATAAATTGTTGCCTGATACACTCCAAGTTGGACTTGAGCTGTGATCCATGCATAACGTTTTAGGTTCTATAGTCTGTGTAATTAGAAAGTTAGGGGTTCTATTCTCACTACAGTCAAATGAGTGTGTGTGTGTGTGAGCTGTTGCTTGACATTACAGACTGCGTTTTACACCAGAATGTAGACACTGTTATATTCAGCTCAACAGATGCTGCTGATGTCATCAGATATATCACACTTTTGGATATGCAGTACTCCCAACAGGGCAGGGTCAGAAACCGACCTGGAAGCCAGGCAGAAGTCAACTCATCCTATACAATAAATATTATAGTGACATGGCTTGTAATCTATCCACATACATGATGTCATGATTTGTAGGCCATTTGTTATCTTGCTGAGAAACACTTGTGGTGTCTCCAGCTGCTACACGTCTGGTGAGGTACATGTAAAAAAGAGCATTATACTCTATTAGTGTTGTAATGAGGTTTGACTACAGTGCTGTCATACAACCCTAAGATCTCAGTATGATGGTGTGATTTATGATGTCCACAACACAGGCTTTCAATAGAAGTGTGGACACTTGTTGATCAACGTTCAGATTGCTATCTACATGTGCTCCCAGTTCTTGCATCACTAGATTTCTGCATAGGAACACTTATCAATGCTGTGATTAACATGGAACTCCACTTTTCAGATGGACATTACAAACACACATTTCTGCATTTATTTGTACATGTGCCTTTGTCACCATTCAGTTGTGTGTGTTAGCTCCACCTGCACTATGTTATCACCATTGGTGGACTCAACGGTTGCACACAATATGCATGAATCAGGAAACTTGGTAAACCAAAGGCCATATACTTTAGCTTGAACTGTTAAGAAATACAGTTCAAACAGTGAAGAGCCAAGCACAGATCTTTGAGTTTTGCCTATGCTGACAGCTCTACTGATACAGCTTGATTCACCAAATTTCAAAAGATGTGTTCTGTCAGTGAGCAAATTAATTCCCCATCAACTGAGATAAGGTTTAATCCCCAGCTTGGGGCATTTCTCAATGATATTTGTATGTGTGATTATGTCAAAACCATAGGCCAGATCACAATAAGCAGTATGCACTGTCTTATCTTCATGAAGGCCTATCACATGGAATCAATGGGCTGTGACACAGATCACCTATGATGTGACTTAGCACATACATCTTCCTGCTACAGTTGAATATACAGTTCAACACAAAATCCACATGGCCTATGTTCCCGTACAAGGGTGTACATCATCAAGCATCCACTTGAGTTGAGGGGACATTCCTGATACATGCATGTATAGAGACATCCTGACTCTCCTTGACTATGAGGTAGACCAACATGTCATCATGGACCTCTTCTGCATGTGCACCAGTAATATTCCAGGTGTGCGCCACACTTGTGTGAGTTGTTTATGCTACATCAGGTCCATTACATCTGATAGATGTCCTGAAAGAGGTTGTCGAGGGCATGCATGAGGACAACAGTATCATCTTGTGGAACTTGAACAGGTCAAGGCATTTGACACAAATTCACAGTGAGGTATTCAATTAACACTGTTATGTGGCCATAAATAGCTATATTACCAAATGGGTATACCAGTGTATGAGATATGTGGCATCTCACTATGTTGAAATGTGCGAAGTGACATATATCTCAGGTCCAGTGATCAGGTTGGTACATCAGGGATGTCTGCTAGGCCCCTTCCTGGGCAGTAGTTAAGTGATGGACATCACAGATGAGATACACATGATGTGTCCAAACAGCTGCCTGAAGGACCACAGCTTGCGGGCAATCATTGACTCAAACTGTGATATTAGTATTATACAGACAGTATCAACACATACCAAAAACTGCTGCCACAGCCATGACAACACCTGCATTGACAAGAAACATGCAGTGATTTGCTGAATCAGGAAACAGACACATCACCCAAGCATAATGTGGATATCACACCCTATAATCAGCCCAATAGGTATGTGACCCATGTCCTGGGTAGATGGTAAGTGGTACATCCACTAGCATGTGGTCACAGTGCTGAGTCCTTCCTTGAATGTAACACAACTACTGGGTATGTGAAGGACATGCACATCAGAGGCCATAATAATTTCATGGTTCACAACCTTCATCACACCAATACTGTGTACAATGCTTCCTTCTTCATGTACCTCCCTATACATTTTCCAGTGATGTGTAACTGAGGGTCTATATTATAATCTTGAAGAGATGTTTCAGCGAATGCCTCTTCATCGATATATACTGAACGGATGCACTAAACCGCGATCGTTCAGAACAGTGATTTATTTTCCTGCCCTCAAACCACGAACACACCACTTCAAAAAAAAACAAAGTGGGGGGCTTTGGCCCCCCACACCCACCAATGTGGGGGGCTGTGCCCCCCACCCCCCTAACTAAATATACCAACTCCGAGATCGCACTGCATGGAGAAAATGGCAAACTACAACAGAAGGCCAAGCAATTTCTTTCCCTGGGAAATAAATCGCTGTTCTTAATGATCGCGGTTTAGTCCATTTGTTCATTATGTGTCAATAAAGAGGGGTTCGCTGAAACACCTTTTCATGATTTTGATATAGACCTGTAACTGAAGTGTTCCACCTTTGTCACAGTGCACTATCACACCGCTTATTGGCCATACCTAGGTATTCCTTCTGTGGAATATACATGACTGTCTGTTGGTGCAGAACACCATTGAAGTTGTTACTCCTGATCATGTGCTACCTGTTCTGCTTTTGCACACATTACATACATAGGTGTCTGACAACATTAATAGCATGTATTTCTTTTGTGACAATACGGATTGTGCTATATAAATATATATATATATATATATATATATATATATATATATATATATATATATATATATGCCATACACACAAGGCAGCTAGCCTGTATTGCCCATACTGTGGCATCCAGGCATAGCAGTGTCCCTACTAACATCTCCAGCAGATGTTACAATGACAGGACAGGACACTCCACATCACATATGTTATGTCAGAGGCATGGGATTAGTGGTGGTATTATTCTGATATTGTCCATGATTGTGGTTGCTTCTTGTAAGGTTTGCTATGATCCTTTACCTGTGGCCACATTGCTGGAGACCTCTGCTGTCACTACACTCACATTCAGGAATATCAGTTTGCACAGATTCACAATATGCTCCCTACCCTAATTGTATGTCAGATCCCTGATAGATGTTGTCTGCATTATTCATGTAAGGATGATTATCTCACACACACGTCCTCCCCATTGTTATGTCACCTTGTGTGACTGTCATAGACAACACAGTTATAATGTTAAGTCCGCATTGTACCATATAGATATGTGCTTGATGTTGCTGCTAAAAGCATCTTCCATTGACATGCCCTCCTCTGCTGTACATAAGGGGGTTTCACCTGTCTTCTTTCCCTGTGTTCATTCCTACAATTCACCTGTGTGTCCCCATTCAATACACACACTTCCCCTGAGTAATCATTTTACACATCAGTCCATGTCCTGTTGCAAATCATTAACACAACGTTAGTACAGAATGCCAGGAATGAGATATCACAATACTCTGTACTGTAGGTACAATGTCCTGTACTGTGTTTGGACCATATACTTCACATTCATACCTCTCAACTCTCCAGATATTCCCAGGATGTCAACGTGTCTTACTTTTCAAATATGTGGCTTTCCGCCATATCACTGGGATGATCTCTGCACTGATGTGATTACATACATTTGAGTGCATACCTCTCAACTGTCCTGATTTTTGCAGAATGTACAGATTTTGTCTCATTTTTGTGATATTTAGGTTCGTAGGTTCATAGGTAAGTACTAGTCTATCTGCCCATGGGCATTTATAAGCCTAGCCACAGAGTGATGGCTTTCGCCTCCCCATTAGATTAGTAACCTGGGCCTCTGTCAACAGGGCTCCTGATATGATCCTAGGGTAGAACTTATGATTACCCATCCACTCATCAAGATTTCTCTTGAAGAGGGTCAGAGAGGAGCTCTGTCGAATATGGATTGGGATTTTATTCCAGAGTGAGGGGAGTCGCTGGGACAGGAATCTATCCCTCCAGCATGTCCTGTTTATTGTTGTACATAGGTTCAAGTCGCTATAACGAGTGGTTCTGAGGGATCTTGTTTTTTTGAGGTGAAGCATGTCCATTAGTTCAGGGTTTGACATGGCCCTATAGGTCAGGCATAGGTCACCTCTGAGCAGACGGTAAGCGACTGAGAAGAGCTGGAGCTTTTTTAGTCGTACTTCATAGGGTAATCGTTTAAGGCCCTTAATCCTCTTAGTGAGGTACTTCTGTGGTCTTTCTAGTTGCTGCAGGTGTCTAGTGATGTACATCCCAAATGGGGGATTGTACTCTATTATGGGCCTATTGAGTGAGGAGTAAAGGGGCACAATCACCTCCTTGGATCTGGATGAGAAACCCTTTGTGATCAGGTGTGCCACATAGAAGGATTTCCTGACCGTTTTGGCTATGTAGTTATCAAAGGAGAGCATGCTATCTACTTGGGTACCCAGGTCCCTAATTACTTCTTCTGTACTTAGTGGATTCCCATCTATGTGGTAGTTTGTAGGTACTTTGTTTTTCCCAAATGGGATTACTATGCATTTTTTGGCATTTAGCTTGAGGCCATGACTTTGACACCAGGTGTTTGTCTCTGTGAGACCCTTTTGCAGGATGTCTGTGTCAGCTGCAGAGTCAATTATTGCACCCAGTTTACAGTCATCTGCGAACTTGGTTAGCTATTCTTTGGGTACATAGCCTGTAGAGAGGCTGTGTTTGAATAATGATTTGAGATGGGGGGTTAGTTCATTTTGAAGCTCGTGTAAGACACAACCTGAGATAGCATCTGGTCCCATTGATGCTGTGTTTTTGGCCTTTGCAAGGGCTGTCTTTACTTGTGTGTCTGAGATATCTGGAGCGCCACATTCTTCTGGGATGGGTGCTAGCCCCTTTGGTGGAGGGGGGGGGGGTGAAGTCTGCACTGAACTTGTCAGCCAGGATGTTGGCAATGTCGGTTGGTTCAGTGTATTTATGGCCATTATGCACTAGCTCGGAGCATATCTGAGAGTTTGCCCCTAGACTCTTGACATAGTTAAAGAAGGCCTTGTGGTTATTCTTAGAGTCATTGGCTATTTTTCTTTCGAAGTTGGCCTTGGATGATTTAATGAGGGAGCGCAGCTTTTTACTGATGTTAATCAGAGATGCCTTCTTATTTTGAGAATTTGTTCTATCTTGCAGGAGTTTCCTCCTTCTGTTGTAAAGTTTATTTATGGCCGGGGTCCATCAGACTGGCTTCCTCTTTTTTGTGGAGTTGTTCTTGGTTTTACTTGGGATGGCTCGGTCCATGCATTCTTGAAGGTGTTCATAGAATGCACTTGTAAAGGATTCTGCCGATGGGCCATCATTTTCCATTTGATTGGGAGCTTTGAAACTTCCCACCTCGGTCTTCAGGAGTGTGAAATTGGCTTTAGAGAAGTTTTTTACCTTGATTTCCTTGACGGGGGGGGGGGGGGTCAGGATGTGGATGTCCAGTATGATTAGTTAGTGATCTGATCTTACCAATGACGAGTTTACCTCAGGTGTGGAACATAGGTTCACCATGTTGGTGATGACCAGGTCCAGTATGTTGTCACCTCTTGTGGTAGTGGTGACCAGCTGTTCAAGGGCGTTTGAGTTTATAAACTCAAGGAAGCATTGGGCTAGGGCTTTTGAGCTTGAGTAGTTTTCCCAGTCAATGTTTGGATAGTTGAAGTCACCCAGTAGCATGGTGTTGGGTAGAATCTTCATACTTTCTAATGTTCTCAGGAATGCTGCGTGAGGGTCCTGAGACAAGGTGGGAGATCTGTAGCAAGCTATAAATTGAACAGTCAATTTACCCGCTGTCAGTTGCACTTGGATGGTCTCAGATTCTGCATGCTGTGCTACTAACCTGGTTACATTACATCATTACATTTTTGTTTTCTGGCAAATCACTGGCATGACATTGCTGAGTGAAGTCAAAAACTGATGACTGACATTTGAGTTTCAAACCTAATGCTCTTCTGGCAGTCCATGCTAATGTACAACCTATTTATTCTATCAACTTTCTAAATTTGGAAGTGTAGTCTTAAATGTCTGTCCCTATTTTTTTTGCCTTTGTTTTCCATTATGTATGCTTTTGTCCCCATATCTTCCTCAAAGGGGATGACAGGTATATTTGAGTTTCATTCTACCACATGTCTATATGACATCTATAGAAATTATGTCCCAATTTCTGGTTAAGTGTCCCTGCCTTATGTTGGCCTTTGTGGGGATATGTCAAACAAACAGATTCACAGCTATCTGTGAAGCCCTGGTGGTCATTGTGGCATTCTGTGCAAATCCTCAGACTGCAGGTGCTCTGTTTTACAAGGAATTGATATCCACAATTGCTTATGTAGTTTTCTGAAAACCTAGTTTAGGTGCGCTGCACCTCATTAATATGCATTGTGTGCTGCGGCACAAAGCGCACCATCACACTAACATATAAACTCCATGTACGCTCTGTGTGAAGCCTACATGAAGTTTACTGAATCCTGGAGTGTATGTATTACATAGCATATTTATTTATTTATTTGTTTATCTATTTGTTTGTTTGTGATATAGTGTGGGGAGGTTGGGAATGTGCATAGTGTCTGAAAGTTCCATTTAGAAATGCATTTACTGTGATACTTTGTTTTGTCACTTTTTTTCTGGAAAGACACTAGATACATCTGGAGGCAGTGATAATAGTCACACTGCCCCTGGAACCATATACGTTTTTATTTAATTTTTATGGCAGTCAACAAGGAGGGAGATACCCTATAGGATCAAATTGCAATACATTACTGTGGCTATTATTTCTCCACTGTTGGCAATGACACATGCCAGATAATTGCCAGAAGTGCATGCCTGTTTGAGTGGGTGGGAAGCAGGCTGTGTGGAAAAGCAAAGGGTGATCACATGATCCCATTTGAATGAATATTGATATGGTTTGTTGGGGACAATATCTGTCAAAGAACAATATTTTATTTATTTATTTATTTTCCAGATGGCTTTAGTCAAAAACTTCTTTTCAGCCGAGGTATGGGGAGAAACATACTGCAAACAATTTCAAAATGACATTTAGTAATATATATGAACAGACATAAAGTAATATACATTAAAAATATACATTAATTTGTTGATAAGATTATATTAATTTGAAATAAAGGCGACTATTGCAGTATAAAAGATACTTATGCATTAGTAGATGTTGAAAATTGAGCATAAGAAGAGGTGTATTAGTGGTCTGTTAGATAATAGATTGTGTGATTAGTGCTTAAAAATTCAAAGAAATGGAGGTGAGAGAAGGGAGTAGGTTTGGCAATCAGTGTTAATATTGTATTTAGTAGGTGGGGTATAAAGTAGGTTCATATATATTTATATATATGACTATCATATGATTATATTAGAAGTACAGAGATGGGGATGAGCAGTGTCACAAAACTATGTATATGACATGGGAGATACTGGTAAAACTCTTCAGGTATTGGCAAAGAGTAGATGTGGGGCAAGTGCGGTAGTGCAGCGGTAGCATTGTCGCTTCACAGCAAGAGGATCTCCCGTTTGATTCTTGGCTGGAGCTCCTTCTGTGTGGAGTCTGCATGTCCTCCCCGTGGTCAAGTGGCATTCGAAAGACATGCGTAGGGCGTGACTTCATTGAAGGTTGGGCGTCGAGCTCGCACCTCAGCACCGTAAAAATCTACTGCCAATCATTAGCGAACCGGAGTTCCACTGTGGCAACCCCTAACTGGGAAAAGCCGAAAGAAGAACAATAGTGTGATGATAAGGTATGCTTAAGATAATGGTGACATTTATTCTGGAGATACAGCTGATGTAATTTGTTGTATTGTTTCCATAAGTATAACCAATATATTTATGTGATGACTTCTTAGTAAAAGGCAGTGCACTATCTCAGAAAGGACAAACTGCACTGGGACAATGCATGTGTGTTTTGCACCCAAGTATCTCATTACAAGTCTTTGAAATTTTATTGTGAAATGTCCTTGGAGAAGCAACATACAGTATCTTATATACAGCTAATAAACCCATCAGTTCAGATGGCTTTTTTGTAACTGTCTGGCAGTATGTTTGTTTTCCATGTGGGTGATATTTGATCTCTGCATAAAAGACTGGGTAAGACTGAAGTCTGAAACACGTACTGATGTCTTATTATGTCAGAAATTAAAACCCTATGATTTCATGAGACTATACATATTTTTTTTAGTTGCAATATGCTATGGCTACAGTGCCATGCTTTCAAGAAGCTAAAGCTGTCAGGTCAAATTCAAAGGTGTGCTGCATTTGGAAGCTCTAAAGTTATACCTATAGTCATAGGTTTGTTTTATATTTGACCATCCTCCCATCATTATCTGAAAATTTCATAATGAAATCTCAAAGGGGAGTAGAGACAAAGCTTTTTAAAGACAGTTTTTTTTACCTCTGAGTCAGACATTTTGCAGAGTACTCAGTTTTCATTTTAGGCACTGTAGTGAAAATCTGCTCAGAACTCTGAGTACAGTAACGACCTAAAATACATACTAACTGAGTTGTCAATACATAAGAATTAAAAATCTTATTTATTTCACTCCGAACTCTGTTTATTTATTTATTTATTTTTAATACAGATGCTTTTTGTCACTGGGCTTGTGACCACATGCTCAGTTTAGACACTTGCGCAGCAAAGCATAAGCACATTTTATAGTTGAGGATCATGATATATTACTCTGAGAAACTTGCTCTAATATATCTTATGGTTAGGGAGAAATGGTCCATTATTACTAGGTACAACCAGTGGTCTTATATAACCATTTGGATGTTCTCTTTTTGCCATTCATGTAATGAAACAATGAAAAATAAAATAATAGATTCATAGGCTAGTAACCCGAGGATCTTTACAAGCCTAGCCGTTAAATCCCACTATAATACTAGTTGAGAGATATCATCCATGCCCAAGGTTTTTCTAGCAAGGACTACCCATGTCCAGGAGAGAAGCCACTGCAATCCCCAGCAGAAATTTATGGTTTCTCATTCAGTTGTCCAGGTTGCTCATAAACCATAAGAAAGAGATTATAAAAATGTTTTCTGGTATAAATCACATTCAAGAAGTTTAGATAAATGTACATTTCTCGGCTACAAGAACCTAAAAAACAGACCCAGACAGAAGTTTAGATAAACGTACATTTCTAGGCTACAAGAACCTAAAAAACAGACCCAGACAGTTTCTGACACACTTAATTCAGATAATTAAACAATAATCCATGACAGTGTGTTGGTTGTTGTTCTTCTTTCGGCTTTTCCCAGTTAGGGGTCACCACAGCGGAACTCTGGTCCACTAATGATTGTCAGTAGATTTTTACGGTGCCGAGGTACCAGGCCGACACCCAACCTTCAACAAAGGCAGGCCCATTCACGCATGTCTTTCAAATGCCACTCAACCACAGGGAGGACATGCAGACTCCACACAGAAGGCACTTCAGCCGAGAATCGAACGGGAGAACCTCTTGCTGTGAGGCGACAACACTACCGCTGCACCACCGCACAGTGTGTTGGTAAATTCTGATATTTATGGATTATTGTTATTATACAATCATATTATTTAAGAAAGAAATTGCTTATCTTTCTTAAGTAATGCCATTGTATAACAGCACTAAAGCGTTCTTCTGCCTTCTTTACTGTTTACTGATTTACTGTGCATAAATGTGGTACATACGTCCCACTTTGATCAAGCTTAATACCAATAATATACCTTTCAACTGTCCAGAATTTTATAGAAAGTCATTCTTTTTTTTAATATTTTGCTCTGTCCCTCATAAATACATGAGAAAGGGCTTTATTTAGCATATCCCAATAACAAGTCTAAATAGCTGAATAGCCTAATAAGTACCTGTGGACCTATTTGTCTTCATGAGTAATTGCAGAGGCACACTCTAGCTTGCTATAGAGATAACAAAGCTGAGACAAGGGTGAAAGCACACATCTTTTGTTGTTATTTAATAAACTGTGGGTTAAACAAGTAATACCAGTATGAACCCTTTTTTCTTGTTTTCAGTAAGAATGTAAGGTGGTCTTTAACACAGATCTTGCATTAGAATTTATGACAACAGCCCATTTTAGCATGTCATATGCTGATATCATTCCTGTACAACTAGTTTTCTTTTTTTATGATTTGTTATATAGATGAGTATCACAGCATAGATGCTCTTTTTTTAATTTACTTGGCCAAGTAAATTCTCACAGTCATTATCTCCCATAGACAAAATGTACACTGATTCTGCAACAACTCCATCTATCCTCCACTCAGGTAGGTAGTGATGGACCACATCTAATCCTTTTTTCTCCCCACCTGTTGATCATCTGTCCATGCCATCACTGTTGAAGCAAATTACTTCCACATTTCAAATATAAATGCTAGTCACAATATGGCTGTCAACCTAGCAGCTATCAGGATGTTCTAATGACTGCCTAATCCAACTCTCTTGGAAGCTTCATATGTGTGTGGGTAGTGAAGTAAGGGTCTGCTACACCATCCCCAAGGCACATGCATAGCCCCACCACAGACACACTGATGGCTATAGAGTATGTATGATGCTGCCGCATAGCAAAGTCAAGTGCTTGTCCTGAACTGCTATATGCTTTAATACTTGACTTCACCAGGGTGCCAACACAGCAATAGACCAGGCCCCTACCCCCAAGATGAGCAATAGCCTGTGTGAGACACTAATTTCCCCAGATATTGGTAATGTACTAGCTACAGCAGCTAGGGTGTCATGCAGTACACAGAAAGTCTCAAAAAACTCACATGCATTAGAAACCTTGAGCACGTTATACCATTTCTACTGTCTCTGCATGTTATTTACTTAGTTTCCTGACAAGACAATATGTCAGAATAGGTGAAATACCTGGCAGACATGAAGAACTACACCTGCAGAAGTAAATGAACAAAACATATTTGTTTCCAAAAGTTTATGCTCTTGGAACTATATATTTATCAGAAAAAATATGGTTGCATTCTCTTGGAATACTTGTGATACAAGAAGGAAATCTGAATGAAAACTAAAAGCAATGGATCCAGAAATCTGATTTAGTTCTTACTGCAAAAGTGGGTTAAAAGAAAAGGCTGAAAAGATTCAAAGTTCGCTCCTGTTACCAGGCAGACATCATAATGGTATTTACCTCCTGACTTTCCCTAAATAGGAGAATATAGCAACACTTAAAAGACAAGTTCAATGAATACTGTCACCCCAGAAAGAATTTCCCATTTAATAGAAATGTGTTCTGTACAAGCTCCTGCACAGACTACAGATGTATACGTTATAGAACTGAAGAACAGGGATAAAGGCTGAATTTGGTGGGCTGCATGACTTTCTAAGAACTGACACAACAATCCATGGAATAAGAAATTACAAAACAAGGGACACGCTTCTTAGGGAAATAGACCTGACAGTAGCAAAAGTTAGAGATGTGCACAGGGCGAATTACTAGTGCACAGTTAAAAACAAAACAGAATGAGGTGAACTGCTTAAAGGTCCTTGTCATGAAAATTAATCCCAGCTCATCTGAAATGCAGACAGGACTTTAACCCTCTGTGCTATGGAACCAGCATAAAGCACCCGACTATACAACAGGATGTTTGCCATTTTCATACTGAGGTTACTTTGCCATCATCTCCATGCTGTTCACACTAAATCTCTGACCATCAAAGACCATCAGCTGAGAATTCCAGATAATCCAGGGTGTGGGTTCACTACAAGGTGATGAAACAAGCATGGTCATTCATCCAAAAAACAGGTCATCATAATCACAAATATCTCTCATGGAGCACAATGATTGCTCACTTTCTTCTATCTCAGAGCCAGCTGTCATAGTCAGCCCAAAAACTACATAACTAACTTCAAAAAACATTCAGTTTCACATTGCTCTTGTCACTCCAAGAGAATACAACTAATTTGTTTAGCTCCTGTTGAACATGGTATAACCATGAAATAGCTTTTACTTTATTTATTTATTTATTTAGTTAACCCAACCCCTTAGTAGCTTAGTAGGGATGTTCTCTTTCACTATGGGAAAGCGGTTCACTATCAAAAGTTTGAAATTCACCTTAATGTCATTTATATGATCGAGGGTAAAGGTACAAATGTTTAAAATTGCTAGTGGAAATCCTGTTGCCTCTGAAATGTTGACACGTAGCTTGGGTTTGTGGTTTTGAGCGTTGATGTTTACAACTTGATCGCATTACAGTGGGGATCGGGAAAATCACCATTTTCCTCACTGTAGTGCGATCTCAGAGTTAGAATAGATAATTAGCAAGGGTTGTGGGGGTAAAAAACATTTGTGACAATTGATCAGTTTTTTGCAGAAGATGAACGTTTCAAGACATGCTGAATGCTGATTCTAGCTTTCTGAACATTCGGCATTCTGAACACTCAACAAAACTGTTTTCTTCCTTGTTTTTCGACTATTACATTAAACACTAATACTGAGTTCACTGTTTTTGTTAGTTAGCTAGGGAAAGGACCTGTTGCACTGAAGGCAGCTCAGGATTTTTAATTAAGCCCTACCTATGCTAATACAAGTAATATAGACTTTATGCTTAGCACATCCTTTTGTATGTCAAGCACCCAACAGTATCACTATATTCTTTTATCCCAGATTTGTCTTACTGGCTATCTCTCACTACCAGTGACTACCCCCTATCCTAAGCCAGGAGAAGGATCCCCATATGTCCTTTTTGAAACTTAACTTAGCCTGTAGCCCATCAAGCCTGCAATCCACCTGGGCAGGTAATCAAACCTGGATCCCCAGCATCTAAGACTGGAGGTTACCCTGTGCACCAGTTACCTGGAAATAGAAAATTAACAGTTAAAGAATTAAATCAAAAGTGCACTTACTCTTCTGGGTTTTTACATCAGAGTGAACTTCTCAATGACCTAGAATATTGTGTTAGAAACAAACACTGTGTCACACAATTTCTAGTACAATGGTGACCCTTGACCTGCTTACTGTACCAGTATTCCACATTCTACAGACTTCAGTGGTTGCCTAAAGAATAACCTGTCCATGCTGCTACAAAAATTCCCACAGAGGAGCTCTAGTATGTCAGTGATCAGCCAAGTTACTAACCACTGTATGTTGTTCCATTATGTAAACAATAGGTAAATTCAGTTATGGAATAAAAACATAAGTGCTAAGCATAAACTTGTTGGGTGTTCCTCACAACTGAAGCAGAATGGACCAGTGATTATTAAATTACAAATTAAACAAAATGCCCAAGTCCCCTTCCTTTTCGTAGCAACATTACTGCATCTCTGATTTCCAATGATTGGAGCATTGCTATATACGCTGTATTACTAATTATAGCAATAACACTTGCACGTGTAAAAACATTAAACAATAACACTCTGTACATGCTAGTCTACAGATCCATCAACAAATGATTTAAAAAAACTGCATGTCTGCTGAAGAAAGCACACCATTATTTTTTCCTTCACCTCTTTATTCCATATTCTGAACTAAGTAACTGTATCATAATATGCAGATCAGACATTAGAAATTAGTTACCCTTCTGCCTAACATCCCCAATACCACAGAGTGCCACAAAGACCTGTTTATACAGCTAAGGGTCACAATGTCTCTTTAGATTTCGTTTACTGGTATGCATTTTAGCGGAACATTAGTTTTTACAACCAGCTGCATATACTAAAACAGACTGACACATGACTGAAGAACAAGCCAAGAGCTTCTAATGTGTGAAAGAGAATTTGAGAGAAACAAAATTACATAAACAGCAAGTGCCACATAGTTTCTGTAATGATCAAAAGGATTAAACAGCTACTCTTTGTATGCAGGACTGATTTTTGGTAGTAAAGAAGAGGACTGCTTAGCTATACACCAAAATAATGACAAATGGACAAATAAAACCAAGAAAAAACATCACAATCAACACTGCTTTACTTACTGAAATAGGACTGGTAGATTTTATTTCTTCCTTCAGTGAAACTTCATGCACAGGTAACATATTTTCTCACTGAATATACATATAAGTTCCCCCTGATTTAAATGCCTTACTGGTATGGAAACCAGTTTGGACTGAAAAAAATAATACTACTGTGGAGCAGACCAACAAATACTCTAGCTGCAGTTTTTAGAATTATTACCAACATGGCTTGCAAGTTTTGAAGGTTCAGTAAGCTTGACTTCCATAATCCCATGGTGGTATTTTCTGTTTTTGTACGTTATATAGATACACAAACAGACAGAAATAAAAGTTATATTATTTACAAACATGCACACACATATATTAGGATTGCTCTTTAAAGGACCTTAATGAGTCACTTTTCCTGATAGCAAATGGAATCTTCAAAAAATGAATTTCTTATTTCGAGCATAAAAAGGGAAATTGGCTGGCTTAAAATGGCCCGCAAAGCTAGCTAGCCTAGTACTTGTCTATGAACCTGTGCAGACACTGTATAATGTGATCTTTCACAAACCCCTCCTTTTTTTTACTGATATTTAAGAATTAGGTCCCTAGTACAGGGTAGGCTTTCAGACATAAATGCAAACAAGAATAAAGCAGATATTGGGCCCAGTTCCAAAAGACCTGCTCTCAGTGCAAGGGACCACTTACACTGAGAGCAGGTCTTTTGGAATCTGGACCCTGGAGTAAGCCTGTTTATAAATAGGTCTTACACCAAAGTAAGTCGCTTACGCTGACAGCAAGTCTTTTGGAAACAGGGCAGACTTACTCTGATAGCAACTCTTTTGGACTCTGGCCCACTGTCTTAAAAGCCAGTCGGAAATTATCTCTATGTAAATTACAATAAGCAGAATTTAATTATAGTTCCCAAGCTTTTATGAATCCTTCAGGTTTCCAACTCCATGATCTTTCTAGCAAGGAATGATGTAAGGGGCTTAAAGTACAGTTTTGTACCTACCATAAATGTAGATGTTCGAGTGCTAATACAGCTGCAGTCATTACAGATGGGTTCTCCTGCCGTCAGGCGGGTCCTCGGTCAGCCGAATTCCAAAGTCTAGGTCCGGCGTCGGTTGTTGTCGCCTTCTTCCCTGATGTCAGTGCGACAGGGGTATATAAGACACAGCCGACGCCATTTTCTTCAGTCTTTCTTGCCCCAGATGTCAGGTGCCCCCAGAAGGAAGGCAATACATAATTTATATATCTATGTATAATTATGCAATGCAATCTAATCAAAATTCAGTAGTTGCAAGCAAATACACCATAGAAGGATAACCCAAACAGGTTGTATGAGGAGGAGTTAGCCACTAGGCCTGTACCAAGAGGGGAAGGAGGGAGGGAAACCTGGACTGCAGCTGTATTAGCACTCGAACATCTACATTTATGGTAGGTACAAAACTGTACTATGTTCATCGTGCATACAGCTGCAGTCATTACAGATGGGTAGAATCCCAAAGCTACGCACAGGGTGGTAGGCACTAGGTGGAATTAGGAGGAGCCAGAATGCCCTGCAACACAGCAGAGACAAAGCCTGCTCTTGTTTTGGAGTATAAAGGTAGGTGGTAGTGTTTAGTGAAGGTATGCACCGAACTCCAAGTGGCTGCCTCCAAAATATCTTTGGTAGGAACTCCTCTGAGGAAGGCTGCAGAGGTAGCTGTGGCCCTTGTGGAGTGGGATCTGATGCCTGTAGGCACAGGTTTACCATGAAAGGAGTAACAAAAACGTATGCAGTGGCCTATCCATTTTGAAATTGTCTGTTTGGAAATTGGCTTCCCTTGAGCTCCTACAGCATAGGACACAAAGAGTTGTTCTGATTTCCTGAACGGCTTTGTTCTGTCCAAATAGTAATGCAGCTGTCTATGGATGTCTAAGGAATGTAGCAGCCTTTCCCCTTTGTTTTGAGGATTGGGGTAAAAGGTAGGCAAGTGTATGGCCTGATTTAAAGCTAACCTGGATACTACCTTAGGCATAAATGACGGGTTGGTTCGTAGGGAAACCCTGTCCTGATGGAAGATGAGAAAGGGCTGCACAGCCATGAGGGCTTGTAATTCCGACACCTTACGAGCTGAGGTAATAGCCAGAAGGAAAGCTGTTTTCCAGGACAAATATTGCAAATCTGTTGAGGCAGCTGGTTCAAAAGGAGGCAATGTTAATTTTTCCAGAATGTAATTAAGATCCCAGGCTGGGATTGGTTGTTTCCTTGGAGGTCTTATATTCTTAGCCCCTCTGAGGAACTGTCTTAAGAGTGGGTGAGCGAATAAGGGTGGATCAGTGTTGTATTCTGCAGAAATGGCTGAGGTATGGATTTTAATGGAGGAGAATGAAAGTCCACTGTTCAGCAGCTCAGTTAGATACTGTAATATCTGAGGCAAATTCAGTTTTCTAGGATCCTGGTCCTTTTTCTCATTCCAAGCACAAAACTGTTTCCATTTTGCGGAGTAAGCTTTTCTAGTAGATGGCCTTCTGGCTTCCAAAATGACATCCTGTACCTCCTTGGAGAGTAGGGTCTGTTGTGGTGTTAAGGAATTTTCCATGCAGCCAGATTGAGTGTTTTCAGCTGACTGTGAAGAGTTTTGTAGCTGTGCTGAGTCAGAAGGAGAGGCATTAGAGGTAGGGTCCAGGGAAGAGAATGTGTTAGGCTCCTCAGGAGTGGATACCGGTGTTGTCTTGGCCAGTCTGGAGCAATCAGTATCATCTTTGGTCTGTCTGCTCTTGTTTTCAAAAACACCTTGGTCAGTAGAGGAAGAGGTGGAAAGGCATAAACTGTCTGTGCTGTCCAACTGAAAGAAAGGGTGTCCACTCTCCAGGCCTTTGGATGAAATGTCCTTGAGCAGAATTTTGTCAATTGGTGATTTTTGTGGGAGGCAAAGAGATCTATGTCTGGCCTTCCCCAGACTTGGATTATCTTTGTAAACACTTGAGGATGCAACTTCCATTCGTGAGGGTCTGTCATATTTCTGCTTAGATTGTCTGCCAGCGTGTTTTCCATACCTGGCACGTACTATGCTTGAAGCTCGATTTGCCATTCCAGAGCCCTGTTCCAAAGTGACATGGCCAGCCTGCACAGGGGGGGATGAATGTGTTCCTCCTTGTTTGTTTATGTACCACATTACTGTGGTGTTGTCTGTTCTTATTAATAATTGCCCTGGATGCAGGAGGTACTTGAAAGCTGTAATTGCATTTATCACTGCAAGCATTTCCTTTTGATTGATGTGAAGGTGCTTTTCCTTTTGGGACCATTTGCCCTGAATGCACCTGTCTGTCATGTGTGCCCCCCAGGCGTAGTCTGAGGCATCTGTTGTGATGACTTGATTTGCTTGAGGTTTGCAGAATGGTAGACCTGCATTTGTTTGGCATGCTTGAGCCCACCATAGAAATTCCTTTTGTAAACATGGAATTAGTGGTATTATTGTTTCCAAACTGTGGCTGTGTTGAGACCATAGGTTTTTTAGGTACCATTGAAGTTTCCTCATATGCAACTTTGCACATGGGATTAGAAGAATGCAAGATGCCATGAATCCCAGAGCCTGCAGGATTTTCCTTGCAGTTAGCCTGGTACAATTTGCTAGTATCTTGAAGTACTGAGTTAGTTGCCCCTGTTTTTCTGGCGTAAGATAGGCCATCTGGGTGTTTGTGTCCAAGTTGGCACCCAGGAATATTATTTTCTGAGATGGTGTTAGCCTGGATTTCTCTTTGTTGACTGTGTATCCCAGAGAATTCAATAACTGTGTTACATAAGCCAGATGCTCCAGAAGTATGTGTTTGCTGTCCGCTTGGATCAGGCAGTCGTCCAAATAAGGGTATATTTGTATCCCTTGAAGTCTGCAGTAGGCAATTACTGATGCCAGGCATTTCGTGAATACTCTGGGTGCAGTAGATAAACCAAAGGGCAATGCAGAGAATTGATAGTGGATTGAACCTGCAAGAAATCTGAGGTATCTTCTGCAGCTTTGTCTGATTGGGACATGCAGGTATGCCTCCTTGAGGTCCAAAGTTACCAGCCAAGACCCCTTGCCCAGCATGGGAAGAAGCTGCTGTAAGGTGAGCATCTTGAATTTTGGTACGAGTAGAAATGTGTTTAGGATGGATAAGTCCAAAATGGGTCTCCAATCGGTTCCCTTCCTTGGTACCAGGAATAGTCTGGAATAAAAATCTTGACCTTGTTCGTGAGTAGGTACCTCTTGAATAGTTTTCATGTCCATGAGCTTTGAAATTTGTATTTGAGCCTCTGCCCTTTGATTGTGTGGCAGGTTCGGCATGCCTCTCATTTTTGGAAGAGTGTGAAAATGAAATCTGTAGCTTCTGTTTATAATGTCCAGGATCCATTTGTCTTTTGTGACAATATGCCAATTTTTTGAAAATAATGCCAGCTTTCCTCCCAAGGGTGCTGCCACTTGAGCCTTGTTTGGCATGCAAAGGGGAAAGTCATTGGGTTTGTTTTCTGTATTGCTGTGCACTGTCTTCGCCACCTCTTGATGCTGGAGGTTGCCATTGTCTGCCTCTATATGATCCTTGAGATTGTTCTCTGCCCCTTCTGCATCTGTATCTACCTCTTTGGGGCTTGTCCGTGGCTGGAAAGGACCAGTTTTTTGTAGGCCAATTTCTACTAAAACGTGGTGGTTGTACCTGTAGAAAAGCCTTAACAGTTTGCATAGATTTAGCTTTTTCTTCCATTTTCCTTAGTATTTCCTCAGCATTAGTACCAAATAATACATCCTTTTGTAAAGGAGCATCTAGTAATTTAGCTTTGGCATGATCAGGCAGGGTTTGTTCCCTAAGCCAGGCATGTCTACAAATGACTGATCCTATAACTGCAGCTCTACTTGAGGCCTCTAGAGCATCATAACCACATTGTAAGGTGTGCTTACCCACTTGTTCTGCACTATGCATCATATCCTGCAACTCCTTCAGATCTGGTTGTTCAGGTTGTGACATTTTATTCTTTAATTGTGATAACAGAAACTGCTGATATTTAAGCATATGGAACTGACAATTTAAGGCCCTCATGGTTAGAGTGGCCGAGGTATATACCTTTTTTCTCCACCTTTCTAAGGATCTAGACTCTCTTTCGGAAGGTAATGGATTCTTAGCAGTAGAGGCCTTCATTCCCTTGGGACCCTGAGAAATGGTTTCTGGGTCAGCATTATGGCTTTTGTAAAGAAATTGGTGTGAATTAGGAACTCTTTAGTACCAATCAGGCGTGACTGGGGCTGGAGGCAGGGAATCCGGATTAAGGCAAGCCTCCGAATAAACATCATCAAGTATGTCCAAGACAGGAGGTATCGCCAGAGGTCTGTGCTGAGGTAGCAGAAGAAATTCCCTAAGCCTTTTCTTTGAATCTGAAAAATCCTGGCCTTCCCAATGGAAGTGTTCCCTCAAGGTATGCAAGGTTTCCCCGAATGAGAAATCCTCTGGGGGGGATACAGAAGGAATGGATTGTTCTGCATCAGAATCTTCAAAAGGGAAGTATGAATGCTCCTCTTCATCAGAATGCTCTGAAATAATGGAGCCCTGGTCAGAAGAAGGAGATTCTTCCTCCACTCTGGGTCTCTTGTCCGGTGGGGGTTGGGAACCCCTGATAAGAGTAATTAAATCCTCAGCCATTTTGAGCATCTGCTTTTTAGGCATGGGGCCTGTAGATGGGCCCTGTGCAACAGGCCTCTGGGAGTGCATGGCTGATTTAGACTTAGTAAAGGCCTTGATGGAAAAGGAAGAAGAAGGTCTGAAGACACCATGGGTGGAAGTAGATCTGTCCACATTAAGAGGCTCAACACTCACAGTGGCTTCGGTAGCTGTAGTCAGGGTGTGGGCCGAGGAACCTGCGGTCTCGGTTACACTGAGAACCAGACCACGTGTAGCCGGTTTTGGCGTGGTGTTGGTGGAGACCGCGGGCCTCGTGTGTCGGTCTTTGTCCTTGCATTTTTTGGACAAAACGGTAGTCGGAGTCTCCGATGACATTGTATAGTTAAAAGCTTTACCAAAAAAGTGCTGGGCGAACTCTGCCCAACGCTTAATAGTGCGTTTATTAAAGGTAGCACAAAAGCGACAGCCCGAGACGTCGTGGTCTGGGCCTAAACAAGGAATACAGAGGGAATGGAAATCCTTATGTGGTATTTGCTTCCCATAAGAAATACAATTGTTAACTTTGTCTGACATCGGTCTGAGGCAAGAAAAGTTTCCCCAACGGGGTACTTAGCTTTAAAGAAGACTTCGGTTTCCAAATTTTCGTAATTTCAGGAGCTGGCCGACCGGCACTTGCGAACTGCTTTGGGCACCACGCGGCAAAAAAGACTGAAGAAAATGGCGTCGGCTGTGTCTTATATACCCCTGTCGCACTGACGTCAGGGAAGAAGGCGACAACAACCGACGCCGGACCTAGACTTTGGAATTCGGCCGACCGAGGACCCGCCTGACGGCAGGAGAACCCATCTGTAATGACTGCAGCTGTATGCACGATGAACATCTACAGAAATTCTGAGTCAATGGTCATGTCCTTAGTTTCTTTGCATGTCTCCTCTATCTCATTCAGTGTTTTCGTATGAGGAAAGCTCTCAGAGGCCTTGGACGATGCCTTCTTTTTGGCAGCAAACTCCTAGTCAGACTTTTGATTACATCAGATTGTCTTCCAGGTAAAAGATGCATAATGAGGATGAGAATCCATGTTGTGCTCTGGCCAAGGTAAGAAAGACACTTACTATAGAAGTACTTATGCTGTATCCGTGTGGCACATGCTAAATAATTACTTACTTTAACTGATAATGCTTCTGAAATTATACTGAATCAGACATAGGTTCATAGGTTCATAGGTAGGTACTAGGTTATTGGCCCTAGGGCCTATATAAGCCTAGCCAAAAAGGTATCCTGGCTTTCGCCACCCAAGAAAATCATTTTCCTGTGCCCCTGTCGAGCAGAGCCACAGAAGTGATCCCCGGGGTGAATTTCCTATTTCCCATCCAACCATCAAGGTTTTTCTTGAAGAGTGCTAATGAGGAGCTTTGTTTGATATAGATAGGTAGTTTGTTCCAGAGTATGGGAAGTCTCTGGGATAGGAATCTATCCCTCTAGCATGTTCTGTTTATTGTGGTGACAATGTTTAGGTCCCTAGAGCATGTAGATCAGAGGAATTGGGATTTCTTTAACTGGAGCATGTCCAACAGCTCTGGGTTTGACATAGCTTTGTATGTTAGGCAGAGATAGCCTCTGACTAGGTGGTATGCAATGGAGTAAAGATGGAGTTTTTTGAGACGGTCTGCGTAGGGCATCTGTTTGAGGCTGGCAATCCTCTTTGTGAGGTATTTTTGCGGCCTTTCCAGTTGTTGTAGATGTCTTGTGAGGTAAATACCAAAATGGGCATTGTACTCTATAATGGGTCTAATGAGTGAAGAGTAGAGGGGAACAATGACCTGTTTTTTCCTGGATGAGAAACCTTTTGCGATGAGGTGTGCCACATAGAAGGATTTCCTGACTACTGTGGCGATGTGATTATCAAAGGAGAGACTACTGTCCACCTGTGTCCCAAGGTCTCTTATCATACTTTCAGTGTTAAGTAGACTACTGCCTATGTGGTAGTTCATGGGTACAGAGTTTTTACCAAAGGGGATGACAATGCACTTTTTGGCATTGAGTTTGGGGCCATGGCTTTGGCACCAGGCATCTGTCTCAGTGAGGCCCTTTTTCAGGATGTCCACATCATTAGGAGTTTCAATTATGGCTCCTAGTTTGCAGTCTATTTAAAGCCTACATGGTCAAAGGGGTAACCCCCAGAGGGCTCAGAGTCAAAATCCAACCATTAGTCACTGAGTTAGATGAGCAATTAACCAATGAATGGTCGGCAATGCAACTAAAATGTTCAATGGGATTTGAGGGAACACTAGCTAGATGTTATGAACGGGTTATCGATAGGGAAACTATTAATGTTAGTAAACTATGTGAGGAAAGTAATCAATATAATGATCAACCATTTTATTCTACCCAATTGACCAAACTTAGCTCAGATCTACTGACTTTTGAGCAACAGCTTAAAGACAGGAAACTTAAAAAATTCCAAAGAGATCAAACCGATTATGATAAAGGACATCCCTTTCATTATACCAGACATGTCAGATTTGAAGGGGGGAATAGCAAAAGTAACTTCACCTCAAAATGGAAACATCCCAAGTCCATCCTCAGAAAACGTAGTACTTATACTGATTCATCTGGGGCTGAATCATCCTCTGGTACAGATTTGGATACATAGCAGACCCCAGACTCTCCCCCTCCTAAACGCAATAACAGCATGGTCCCATTAGGTCTTACAAGAGGGCAGGCAGAAAACTTTGAAAAAATAAAAAGTATGGAGGGACTGATGGAACTTTTGACAAACAAGTAAACATTGGTTGTAGGACAAATGTATTAAACATTTCTGATGTAACATTATCTGATTCACAAATAACAATGTTAAATAAAGGCCTTTCTTTTATACCAGTTTTTTTGTTCCAGAAGACACTCAAGTACAGGATGTCATAGCATTTTGCAGACTTCTTAACTTAAAATTGTATTTTCATGACAATACTTCTGAATGCTTAACTGTGGACACATTCAAATACCACAAATCCACCTTTGTCCCACCAATGTATCCTTGTGTGAGTCTTTTTCAAAATAGTGTACTCAAAGATCTACACTTTACATCAAGTATGACTCATATAAGGCCTAATAATCTCTCAAAGTCTGATATGTTAACCTTACAGGAACTTTCTAATGATAAGAATTTGGTAATTATTTCTGCGGACAAAGGTGGTGCGGTGGTAGTCATGAATTGGGTACAATATGATGCTAAGGCTCAAAGACAACTAGATGATGGAAGATATTATACTAAAATGCCTCTTGACCCAACACCTATGTTCAAACAGCAACTTGAAAAATTCTTGGAATTAGCTTTACAGAATGGTATTATCACAGAAAATACTAAATATCATCTTACAGTATCAGATCCAAACAGTCAGTACATATATTTTTTACCGAAGATCCACAAAGACCTTTATAATCCTCCAGGTCGACCCATCGTGGCTGGCAATGGTTCTTTGACTGAACCACTGTCAGATTTCTTAACATAATATCTTAAACCATTATTGAGATGGGTTAGATCTTGAATCCAAGATACCACAGAATTCTTTGACATAATAAATGAAATGCAAATTTAGGATCATTGGTTGTCATATACACTAGATGTCTGTGCTTTGTACACGAATATACCACACTGGGCTGGTCTTGATGCCATTGAATACTGGCTACAAAAATCAGATCTATATAAACCCGGCTTCAACACTTTCCTCATTTGTCTGACAGAACACATTCTCACCAAGAATGTTTTATTCTACGGCCAACAATGTTATCTTCAGGTACAAGGTACTGTAATGGGGGCATCCTTCGCCTCCATATATGTAGGTTTGTACATGGCTTACATAGAGGAAGAGATAATTTATGATGTTTCACATAATATCCACTTGGGGAAATCGATATATGGCGCAGGTATCTGGATGATTGCTGGATGGTGTGGAGGTCTGATGTTGAATACCTCACGGAATTTGTGGGGTATCTCAATAACAATAAGTGGGGTTTACAATTCACAATTAATCATCATTCACACAGGATTACTTATTTGGATGTAGTTATATGCAGGAATGACGACAATACCTTACATACTGAGGTATTTAGTAAATACCCAGACTATAACACCTTACTCCATGCATCCAGCTTTCATCCGGCCATATTACTAAAAATATTCCCAAGTCTCAATTTATTAGGATGAGACGTATCTGTTCAGACAAAACACTTGAATTTTTTCGTAAAGATCTGGTTTATAGGTTTCAGGAATGAGGTTACAGCATGGCTTATGTACACACAGCAAGTAATTATGCTTCCAATTTGGATAGAAAGGATCTTCCTAAATACAAACAGAAATCACAAAACAAAAACAACATTTTACGGTTCACTACTACATATGGTAGGAACACCAACAGAGTTACTGATGCTATCAGGAGACATTGGAACATACATTTAGCAGACAATTTTCTGTCACAGCATTTAACTGATACCTGCCAGTTTTCATTTAGGAAAGGTAAGAACCTGGGATCTTAATTCAAGCATTACAAGCATCATCACCAATCCACACATCAACATATGATTCCGACCACCATTTCTGGGGAGAAGCTAATAGATTGTATGCCATTTGGCCACTGCAGCCATTGTAAACATTTGTTGAAGACTAGACAATTTTCCAGTAGCAACTGTGGTACAGTATTTGACATAAGGTTTTATGCAAATTGCAGCACAGATTGGATCATATACCTGGCCACCTGCAGCTGCCATGCATTTTACATAGGGCAGACATCCAGACCCTTTAGGCTACATATTTCTGAACATCTGAGTGATATCAAATGTAAAAGAATGAGTAACGCCTTATATAAACATACTTTAAAACACACTACAGCAACATTCCATTTCACTATTATTGATAAAATAGTAGAGAGTAGAATAAACAAAATTGGTTGGCACACCAAACCAAATGCTAAAGAGAAAAAGTGGATTTTAAAGTTAGGTGGATTGTTCCACCCTGGTTTGAATGAATATTTATGAGCTCACCAATCAGAACTTTTGATTAATTTTTTGAATCTGTATATAAGGATTACAAGATGTTATGCAGTTTTAACCCTGATGAAGGCTAGGTTAAGTCTGTAGCAGAAACTGGTCTGTTACTTCTTGTTTTTCAATAAATTCCACACACAGCTCGTGGTTGCTGGCTCTTGTTTTTGGTTTGTCCAGGTTAGGTGGCAAAAAGGTGTGGTATGAATTATAGCCTGGTAATGCAGGGCTGCTCTCTGGAGCCTTGAACCAGGTCTCTGTCACTGCACAGATCTCAATGTTCTCCATTTTAAGGAGTGCCTCAAGTGAGTGGATTTTGAGGTTTAGCATTGAGTAGCATTGCCCTATGATTTTGCTTGCTTGTACCTGTTACGGTGATGAATTTGTCATTTGAACCTTACCTAAAAAGGCACTAAAGGGGTGCCAAGAGCCTTAGCCAGTATCCAGAATCCTAAGGGCGACAGGTGTAGGCCATCTCTGGCAAAGCATCGTGGTCTGCCGATCATATCATCTGAGGCAGACAGATACTGGATTCCCTTAGAATGACACCAGAAGCTTAGCCAATTGTTTAAGTCAATCATTTTGTCCTTGTACTGTGGTATCATTCTGGATGATGGTAGGATGCTACTCAGGGTTAGGGTCGTACCTGCCTAGGCTACAAGATCAGAGAGTTCCTCCATGTCTCTTTTCATGTAATCCAAGGAGGTACATCTCAGGTCATTCACACCAACATGGACAATGACACAGTCATATTTGTACTTGTTGTGGAATGAACTGAATGGGTGCATTATGTTGCAGATCCTGGCACCCATCAGGCAGCTGACAGTAACATTCTCCTTGTTTAGCCTGGTGATTGGAACATCAGTGTGCCTGACTATAGAGTCACCTATGACTAGAGTGTTGGGTATGTTGTTTTGCCTTATAGGCTGTGGTTGAGTGGCACACTGAGTTTGTTGGCTATGTGTCATTTGGGTTGTGTTGGGGGGTGGAGGTTGCTTGTGTATCTGCTTTGGATGTCTCTTTTGCTTGAGCAGATTTTTATTGAGAGCCTCAGCGAATGTAGGTGCCGGGAATAGTTTAACCCTAGCTAAGCGGTGATGCATAAAGTGTATTTTTTTTTTTTTTTTTTTTTTTAGCAAGTGAGCAAACTAATTTAAACAAATTAACCAATTAACCAATAAAAAGCTAAAAACTGAGCTCTGTTCCAGCAGTCTTTGATCAGACAAGTTCTAACTGCACAGTCCTGCCACTAGGGTGCAGGGGAACCCCCCCCCCCAAAAAAATGGCCTGGATTAGGGCTCAAGTTATACAAACAAAGCTAGATTCAGCATTTTTCAATCTAGTCTATGCTACAGAAAACAAGGCATACCAATTTCAGAAAGAAACAGTTCAGATAAGCAGGCACAATATGCCTTTAACTAGAAATTCCCAGCTCAGAATAGCAGAATCTAGCCTCTCCTCTCACAAGAGTACAGACCACAAACCTTCTTAATGTAAAATAACTGGCCTGAAGCCCAAGTGCTTAAACCAGAACTAATACACTTTTAGAATAACAGACACTGAGCCTTCAATCAGCAATTCCCAACTTAGAAGGATGTACACTACCTGCCCAGACACAACAGTGCAGACCACAAACCTTCTTAATGTAAAACAACTAGTCTGAAGCCCAAGTGCTTAAACCAAAAGGCTTAGAATAACAGTTGCAATTTAATCAGGCTACTACCAAGCAGTAATAAATACAGGAGAATAAATACAAGTGAGTACTTTTAAGAAGAGGCAAAAGCAAAATAAAGTAATAAAGTAGGAAGAAAAACAAATACAGTAAAAGCAGATGAATAAAGTGCAATTTTTGTTTTGCTAGTAAAGTGCAAGGAGAGAGGAAGGAGGAGCAGAAAATAATTCAAGGATAAGAACCTAAGTGGGTTGGCCTTCTCAAATTTTCTCTCTGTATTAAGTAGAGTGAACACAAGACTGGGAGGAGTGTCCGAGATCAAAATTACAGCAGGGGCGGGCAACTGCAAAGCCACCAACTATAACAAAACCACAAGAATAGGGTGGGAAGAAGGGAAAAACAGATTCAGGACAGATGAGAAACAGAAAACAATGCCAGAAAATATATAAAATAATTCAGTCAGGCAAAAAAATAATTCAGTCAGGCAAAATTAAGACAATGCAGAACTCTGAAAGGTTAAAATGCCAAGAAATATACTTATCAATCAGCGATATATTTCCAGATTGTTTGAAAATCACACTTCAGCCAGAACACCAGGAGTTTCCAACAGCGTGTGCAAGAATTTACAAACAGAAACTATTTTTAAATCAGCTATAAAATTAAGCATATACTATTAAATAAAGAAATCCACTATGGGGTACTTGTTACTTTTTAGGCTAACAAATGGACTACATGCACTATGGAGACAAATATGGCCAAAGCAAAATTCACAGCAAGAAATAGACTGACCATTTATTTTGTCATTTCTGCCTCACCTTATGATGCGATATTTATTGACTTTTGAGGTGACATCACCATGTACTAATGCATCAGATTTTACTTTTTTGTAGTCCTTCTTAGAAAACTTCATTACCTTTCACTGAAGTATGTTACCGAGCTATTTCAGCATATTTAGTAATCTGCAGCCAATTTCCCTCTTTTATGCTGAGAAAAAACGGGAAAGGGAGTATGTACTGAATGATGTAAGTCCGTATAGAAGCAAAATTCAGTCGTAAAAACATTTTGTTGATGATCTCTTTCTTATATGGAATGGGACCGAAACTGAGTTTTCTGAATTTTCATGCACCTACCATATATATATAAAAATATTGTTAAAAAACAATTTATGAGGGTTGCTAGATTAAGTACCAATGATATTAATATGAAGACACAATGATACACATTAACCGAATAATTTATACAAAGAGGTTATAGGAACACTGATGTAAATAAAGCCAGAACAGAAGTTATCAGCAGATTTGGAACTGATTCTAAACCCACATTTGTCACTTCTGTACATGACCACAGACCTAATAGACAACATACGACTACTTATAGATATGCCTTGACCTATAATAAAAATACACCTAAAATCAAGAATATAATTGGAAAGTACAGGGCATTCTGAGATCCCTGAGTTATGTAGCATTTGAGTTACACACCACAATACTGTCACAAAGGAAATCTGCCAATTTAAAGAACAAATTATGTTACAGAGAGCAACCCACCAATCAGTCACCTTCACTTTACCAGTAATAAACAAGGAACATTTAAATGTAATAACTACGCTCACTGCAGTTCCATCACTACTGATAAAAATATTAAACATCCCATAACTGGGAATGTTTTTAACTTATGAGCCCATTGTTATTGCAATACAAGCAACCTACTGTAAATGTACTACATATTACATAGGGAAGACTAATAGAAAACTTAAGGAAAGGATAAGTCAGCATATGTCTGACATCAAAAGGAACATTATAATAAACACTTTATACAAACACATTAAGGAAACAGATACATCACATACATTTAAGTTTCTGATACTTAAAGTTATGACAGAAGCATTGAGAGGTAGTGATATCAAACTTAAAACTGAACAAGAAGAAGTGAACTGAATTTTTAGATTTAAATCATACATTCCCCCTGGGCTTAATGGTATGGTCACTTTAAGACCTCATCTGCATAACTAGGCTCACTAATTGCATTTGATTATGTGATGTTCTTTAATAACTGTTTTAGTTCCCTTGACATCAACCCGATGAAGCTTTAATGGGGAAAGTGTTGTATCACTTGCGTTTTAAGTGTTTTTATCAATTCTTTCATCAGTATTTTAACATTATCACAATTTGAGTTTGTTTTACTTGTTCATGGTTCCAGATACTATTATTGATTTTTGACTACCGAGCTGCTTATGGTACCACACTTATCACCCACACTGATACTGAACTTTTATGACTCTTTATACTGAGAAAAACAGTCCAAAAGGTGGTGTGCTTAGCAGCAATGAGTTGGGATAGACAGGTAACATCTGCCTTCAGCTGTTGTGTCCTACTGCTTAACCAGTGTTTTACCTATTGAATAACGTATATATTGACATTTAATGCTATTAATTTATTTGTTAATTGAAATACTGCTGAATACCTTAACTGGGTAAAAAGATATGCAATATCTTAAAAAATGTAAGCAATATTCTGTAAGCCCTTCATGAAATGTTGCTGTCCATCTCTTCTAAAATGCCACAAGATGTTAAAGGTCAGTCTTTCATTAACACAGTCAGTGTATCCCAGGATGATGGTTTAAAATTAATTGGGTCTGACTTGATCCCCCTTTAGGGCGCCTACTGCACGATGAAGATGAAGACAAGGGTTCAGAATCTAAAGGCATATTTGTACCAGTTACTAAAAGTAATCTAAAATCAACACTTTACAAAACTCTTGGAGAATTTGTCATTCCAAAAACCCATGTGAGAATATGTCCACACAGTCTCTAATATTATTCTGGTCTGTACTGTGAGCCCACGCAAATTCCAATGTTGGTCACTATTCTGGTTTGCAGTGTGAAACAGGTATATTGCAGACAGGAAAATCCTGATCATTCAATGGCTAAGCAACTTTGTACAGCCATATATATTCAGCGGGTGACAACAGACCTGATCTTCCATCCACTAAAAGGTAAACACAGCCTATCGGTAAGTAGGTGACTGTGATGTGTAGCCAACCAGGAGATGATGTCTGTACAAATGCATAAGTCCCTGCATAACAAGCAGAACAAGGTATGCGTACATCATTACAGTTACACCCCGGGAGTAGGACACTGATAATCTGTGCTTTAAATGCACACAGAGGCATGAGAAGGGTGGGGGCAAAGGTAGCAAATGCCCTGGCATACAGAGGATTAGGGACACAATTGGGAAGTGTAATTCCTTCATTAATTTCAGTACAGAAATGCATGCCAACACTTAAGCACTTTGCATGTGGTAAGCTGTAACAAGCTGTTTGCTGCATTTTTTTTTGCTCTTCACTCTAATTCTTCCAACTCTCCCTACTAGTGATATTTGACTACCATTGGAAGGGTCTCTGTTAACCGTACATAACTATATGTATATATTCATTATGTGTCTACACCTGTATACTTCAAAACTGTGCTTAGTATTCACCCTGTAACAATCTTTTTTGAGATAATTACTGTTACTCTACTTATATTATTTCAATGATTGTTTTTTTGTTATTCAACCATTTACTTTATTTCTGGAGCTTTTCTCCCCAGGCTCCACTGGAAAAGGACATGTGTCCAGTCAGACTTTCCTGGTAAACAAATGTAAAATAAATACATAAAATGAAGAGCTTGGTAGGGGACACCAAATCAGGACTACCACCAGGTGATAGGCGAGTCACTTACTCTTCTAAATTATGTACAGTAATACAGCAGCAGCATTGGAATAACTTGATTTTTTCTGAAATCTTGTATCTTTCTATGCTGTTTTTCGTCTATCATGTAGGCAGCTTCAGTAAACAGATACAAGTAAGGAAACAGATTAGTTAGCCAAGTAACACATTCTAGCTACAAAACCTAAAACAAGTTTTAAATGTATGTACATAGTATAATGTTAGTGTGTAAAATATATTTTTTTTGCTGGCCTTTTAATAACTTGCTTATTTTGCACTTGACACACTGCTTCACAAGTGCTTTTGTATTTTACTAGTTTCATTTTTGGGGCTGCACTTGTTTCTTGTTTTTGTGTATAATGTTAGTGTGTCTTAGTTACAGGCAACAAGCTTGACACCTTAGCTTGACAGTATTACCTGGAGCTATAACTGCTTCAAACTTAACAGCAAAAGAAAATTTCACTCAAACATCAGTTTCTTTTGTATCACAAACTCCATTCCCTATTTTCAATCCATCTCCAAGAATACCACATACAAAAAAAAAAAAAAATATTCATTTGTTAACCAGGCAAGCCCACTGTACAGAAGTGTCCCTTTTCAGAGGCAACCCAGAAACATTGTCTGGTTAAATGACTTGTTCAGAGTCACACAGTATACAAATGAAAGTAGAAAAAGGAATCAAACCCTGAACCATTGACTACAGGTAGCAGCTTCACTCTCTTGGTCTCCTCTCTGGACTTGATTCTGTAGTCTTTTTATGCACTATTTCCATAGCTCTCAACTAATCAAGGACAGATCCAGAAATAATCAGGGACAATTACAGAAGCATATAATAGTTGGTTTAGACACTCCCATCCTATCTTGCCCAGCTCTTCCAGCTCCCAAGATATTATTCAAACTCTAGTTGTTTGGGTCAGAGTTAGGGTTTTATCCCTCTGCATCACAAAACTGGGAGTTGACAAAAAATGTTTTTGACAGGTCAGACACATCAGACTTGTGTTGACAGATCCAGATTGTTCTTGTTGGGAAAATGAAAAGGGAGTCTGACAGTGTTTGCATGAGATAAATCCAAGAAACATTCAGCTTACAGTTTTAGAAACCATTGGCAAGTTCTGACACCAGCTCCCTTTATTTGCTTTATTTACTGAAATGTAGCTATATGTCTTATTAACCAGGTTAGTCCTACTACCTACAGCCCATTTTCATAGGGGACCCAGAGAAAATGTTTGCAATATGCAGGATAATAAGTATTGGCACAAAGCAATAACGTGATTCAATAAAAAGTGCTAAGTGTAAATAACTGATGTATACAGATGCAGTATTCTAAAGAAGTTATATACACATAAATGTGTTCTTTGTTGGCTATACAATTTGCGGATTAATGTTTCCACCAACCAACCATCTGTGCATAGACAGACCTTGTATCTCCCCTTGGAATGATACTATTTAAGCTGCTCAATTGTTTTTTCTTCTGTAAAGAAGACTTTATTTTTGCTAAGTTTTGAAAAATTAGCTTTGGCCAGGATCTGACATTCTGAACAGTTATCCTTATTCTTAATCTTTTACTTTGTCTTGCAGACTGCTGACGCTACAGGTTAGGATACCAGATCAGTGCATATTAGATTTCACTGTCTTACGTATAGGTTTGTAGGTTCATAGGCTCATAGGAGGTTACTAGTCTAGCGGCCGTACAGCCTTTACAAGCTTAGCCATGTTAATCCTGAGTATTCCCATTTCTTCTTTTTGGGTAGTTCTCAGAAGGAATTTATGATCAGAGCAGGTCTGAGATCAATACCAGCTACCGCTGTCCATAAGGGACATGGGTGCCACCCCAGAGGTGAATTTATGGTCTCTTATTCAATTATCTAGGTTACATTTGAACAGAATCAGTGAGGAGCTCTATTTTATGTGAATAGGAAGTCTATTCCAGAGAAGTGGCAGTGTCTGGGAGACATATCTTTCTCCCCAACATGATCTGTTAATGTCACAAGCTAGGCTGAGATCCCTAGAGCGAGTGACTCTTGGGCCATTTGACTTGTGGATGTGCAGCATTTCCATTAGAGCAGGGTTGGAGATTGCCCTATAGGCAAGGCACAAGTCACCTCTCTGCAGCCTACAAGATACAAAGTAAAGTGTCATGGCTTTCAGTCTTTCCATGTAGGTCATGGTTTGGAGTCCCCGTATTTTCTTAGTGAGAAACCTCTGAGGTCTCTCCAGCTGCTGAAAGTGTCTGCTGAGGTACATGCAAATGCTTCCATTATACTCTGCTACTGGTCTGATGAGAGTCGAGTGCAATGCAGTTATAACATCCCTTGATCTAGATGCTATGCCTTTGCGTATGAGGTGTGCTACATAGAAGGCTTTCCTTGCCATTGTGGAAGCATGGTGGTCAAAGTTCAGATTGCTACCAACCTGTGTTCCCAAATCTCACATCATTGGGTTGGAACTCAGGGTCGTGCTGTCAATATTGTAATTTATAGGAAATTCCATTTTGCCAAAAGGTATTATAATGCATTTTTTTTGCATTTAGTTTTAGACCTTGGCTTTGGCACCAATTATTTGTTTGTGTTAGCTCTTCTTGTAATATGCTGACATCACTGGGGGACTCAGTGATTGCGCCCAGTTTGCAATCATCAATGAACTTGGTGAGCCAAAGGCCGTCTACTTTGGCCTGGACTTCTGAGAAATAGAAGCCAAACAGTAAGGGACTGGAGATGAAGTCATCAATTTTGCTACAGTGTGTTCTGTCAGCAAGTCAACTAGCTACCCATCTAGTAATGTAAGGGTTAAACCCTATCTGGGAGAGTTTCTCAATGATGCCAGAGTAGGGAATTGTGTCAAAAGCCTCGGCAAGGTATAGATAGGCTATGTGCACTGTCATACCTTCGTCCATGGCTTTGGTGACATTCTCAAAGAAATCTACCAGGTTTAATAAGCATGATCTACCCTTAACAAAGCCAGACTGAGTTGGGTCTAGCATTTGGAGGTCACCTATGTCCTTGTTGATAAGGTCCATGATAATTCTTTAAATGGCCTTGCAGATGAGGCTGGTTAGACTTATCGGTCTGTAGTTACGAGGGTCAGTTAATGGCCCCACTTTATGCAGGGGGATTACTGCTGCTGTTCTCCATTCTGCAGGAACATAGCCAGTTCTCAAGCTATGATTAAAGAGAATGCCAAGTGGGTCCACTTGGTCTTGTTTTAGATTGTTTAGTAAACAACCTGAGATATTATCTGGTCCCAATGAGGTCATGTTTTTGGTCTTGGTGACAGCTGAGCTAACATGTTCTCTAGAGATACCAGGCCAAAGGCTACTATCAGGTATGCCTTAGGATATGGTAGGTGGTGAAGTTTGCATTGAATCTGTCAGCTAGCAGGTTGGTGATATCTTCTGGTGAGTGATCCCATCTACAACCAGTTCTGCATATAGCTGGGCATTCCCTTTTAGACTTCGGACATAGTTAAAGAATGCCTTATGATTATCTTTTTCTGGGGATGCGATTTTAGTTTTGTAATTTTCTTTAGAAGACTTTACAAGATTTCTAATTTTCTTGTGTTGGCTTAGAAGGGAACTGTTCCTATGCAGACTGATATCCCTCTTGCTTTTGAACAGTTTATTCCTCTTGTTATATAATATGTTTATACTTGAAGTCCACCCCTTTTTTACAGAAAGACCTGGTCTTGATCTGGTCAGGTACAGCAGAGTTTATGCAGTCATTTAAGTTTTTGTGCAGGGCATTTGTGTAAACTTCTGCATAGTGATTATTGATGTCTGTGATTGTGGGTGGTATGAAGCTTTTTGTACCATCACTTAGTAGGCTGTAGTTGGCTTTGGTAAAGTTTCTATAACTTTTGTTCCTGTGAGGGTGTGAGTTCCAGTAGTTACTTCAAATTATACTGATTTGTGGTCTGACCTAACCAGGGAGGTTATCACGCATGAGGAAGTGCAGTGAACCCCCATGTTGGTAAGTGCTATGTCCAGAACATTGGAGTCCCTAGTGGGGGTGCAGACTATGTGCTCCAGAACATTTGTATTAAAGTCCAGGAACCTCTGGGTGAGTATGTTTTTGCTCGTGCATGTAACCCAGTCTATGGAATGATAGTTGAAATCTCCCATGACTAAGGTATTGGGCTGTATGGCGAGGGATTCCAGTAAATCAAGGTAGGCGATGTGCTTATCCTGGTTCATAGTGGGGATCTATAACTAGCAATGACGTGGTATGGTACTTTTCTAATAGTTAATTGGACATGGAGTAGTTTGAGAGAGTCATGCTGTTTGACCTGTCTGAAAGTGTATTTGCTTTTAATTAAGATGGATACACCTCCACCTTTGGTTTCTTCAGGCTCATTTTGAGGTCTGAACATGTGGAAGGCATTGTAGCCTTGCACAGCCATGTGTTCTCAGCAGCCTTGAACCATATCTGCACAGACATCAGCATCCACCAAGGTGAGGAGTGCTTCCAGGGAGTGCAGTTTCATGTTTAAACTCCTAGCATTAAGCAACATGACCATGAGTTTGTCTCGATTAGATGTTGTTATGTTGGAAAATTTGTTGTTTTGACATTGCCTAAAAAAGGCACTGTGGGGGAGGCAAGGGCTTTTGCCAATATCCAAAAGCCTAGGGTGGACAGGTCGAGACCATCTCTAGCAAAGCAGTGAGGTCTGTCTAGCATATCCTCCCAAACTGGCAGATACTGAATCTCCCTGGAATGACACCAGAAGCTGAGCCAATTGTTGAAGTCAATCATTTTTGTTTATATTATGGCATCATCCTTGGTCAGGGTAGGATACTGCTTAGGGCTAGGGACATACCTGTCTGAGACACATAATCAGAGAGTTCTGTCATGCCTGCCATCATATAGTCCAGAGAGGTACGTCTCAAGTCATTCACTCCAACATGGGCTATGATAGAGTCATAATAGTACCTGTTGTTGAGTGACTTGAATGCAAGCGTGATTTGTCTGATCCTGGCACCTGTTAGGCAGCTGACTGTGACTTCCTCCTCATCCAGTCTGATGAGGGGGGCATCTGTCTGTCTCACTGTGGAGTCACCTATGACCAAGACATTTGATGTGTTTTGCTTTAGGGGCTTATTTGTTGAGACACAAGGGTGTATGTTGATATGTGTAGTGTTTTCTTTTTGCTTAGTGGTACATGTGGGTGGTCTGCTTTTGGAACGTCTCTGTTCTTTTGGTAGGCTTTTAGTGAGCACCTCTGCTTATGTGGGTTTATGTGTTGTGATCTTATTTTGCGTGAGAGGTGAGGTTTGTGTGGGAGGTTAAGTGTGTGGGCTAACAACCTGTTTGATGTCTAGTTTGTTTTTATGTGAAAGAATTTACTCCATTTCCACAGTGTGCCCAAATAATGATACACATTTAAGTTTCAAACTTTATATCCTTCAAAAAATGCACGCTAATGCAAAACTTTCTGTTTACTGCAGGAATATTTAAAATCTGTCCCTATTTTTGGGCCTTTGCCCCCTCCCCCATTATAATATTTCTGGCTTTGTTCAGATTTCTTGCGCTTAGAGGTTGACAGGTATTAGTCTAATTAGTAAAACTTCTGTATTGGTAAGTCTTGCACTGTTTCTCAGAGTCCAGTGAGTTACCTGTAAATCTATAGAGTTTCAAGTCTTTTTACTGTTGATCAAGAATCATACAGCCAAGAGTATCAGTACCAATTCCAGTACTACAAAAGTATGCTTTTTGTGATGTTGTCTTATGCCTCTAAAATTAACAAGATGGACGGTTCTAACCCTGGTGGCTAGGAGGAAGTTTAAGAATTACACAACTTAGGTCAGAAGTGGAAGTTAAGTTTTGGATCAAAATGGAAGCCTAGATGTTATGCTGCACAAACAGTAAATTACCCATAACTGTTATCTAACAGTATAATTCTGAGAGTCTTGTGGATTTAGCTGTGCTCAGGAGTAGTGTTGCAGTTTTCTTTGCACTGCACAAGTTTTCACTGGCCAAATAGGACCAGCTATCAAATTCAGTCAGTAAAACATTCTCTTGATGCAAACTTGGTGATAGTGAACTGATGACATTGGTCCCATCTACAGTGGCCCAACATACATTTGTAAGTAATGCTATACAACATGCACATTGAAAAATTAAGACTTTGTCAATTCAATCAGTATTAATAACGATCTTTTCAAATCAGTGTGCATAAGCCATGCTACCTCAAAATGAAAGTTTTCAAAGCATTAATATATTCACTAATTTATTCATTCATGAATTCATTTTCCAAAATAAATTAAATGAATGTAAAATACAAAATATCATACAGTTTAAAATCAGGACTCCATGACCTTAAATAAGCTACCTACCACAGTAGCGTGGAAAATTCGGCAGAGATGGCAGAGACTGCAGTTCCAGAATGTGCTCTCCAGACTATTTTTAGTTTGGTGCACTGGGACGTCGGTTACAATCACAAATGGCCAGCATATAGGTGAAAAAAAGCACAAAACATGACAGATAGAACTAAATCATGCCATAAAAATGGCTATAGTAGTTTTATTATCCATACCAGTTTCGGCAAAACAGCCTTCATCACTGGAATACCTTTACACAATGAAAATTCCTTCTTCCATAAACAGACCCATCCACCAATGAGAAGGGCAGCCCCCCCCCCCCACAAACACAAACTGGCAGCAACACTTCCTTCAATTAGGTACAAATAAATGATAATAATTAAGAATACATACATAAAATAGAAATACATGATAATAATAAAGAATACATACAGGAAAAAGGTAAAGCACTATAAATGATCATTTAGTCTGGGTGGGAAAAGCCCCCTCAGCTTAATAATCCAAATTTTTTCTTTCCTATTCAGGATGCTATGCCATCCCTGCAAGTTATTCCTGCTACCAGCAATTCTGTCAATTATCAAAAAATGAAATTCTGCATTCGTATCCATCAGGCAGTGCCTGTATAGGGCATTTGTGTCACGTTTATTGCGTATGTCACTACGATGTTCTGACATACGTCTTCTTAGTGGATGAGATGTCTGGCCAACATAAAAGGCTGAACATTTACAGGTAGCTAGTCAGTTCCACAATCCCCAAAGAATTTAATGTCATACACTTTACTGGTGTTTTTACTAGTAAATTGTTTGAGTTTGTTTACAAAATGGCATGAAGAGCAATGTCCACAAGGGAAAGTGCCAAAAAGAGTATCCCCGGACAGGGTGAGTTGTTGGTATATAGCACCCCCACTACTGGTATGTTTAAAATGGGAAAAGTGGGAACCCAACGTTTTACCTTTCCTGAATGAAAATTGACACCTCATCCCTAATATTGGTCGCAAACTGTCATTTGCCAAAAGGATATTCCAATGTTTGTGAATAGTGTCCTTAATAATATTGGTATTTCTCTCATACGTAGTTATGGACCTGATGGTATCACTGGTGTCTACCCTAGCTTTAGCCTTATAATCCAATAGGGACATCCTGTCTTGGTTACTAGCCCAATTACTGGCAGAGATGATGTCAAAGTCCCTGTATACCCTATTCTGGAATCTATGACAGATGTCCTGCTGGGAAGAGTCATATTCCTCTTAGGTGGAACTTATTCTCTTCATGCAAAGAAACTGGGATTTCAGGATGTTGCAGATGGTATGGCTGGGGTGTAAGCTGGTAGCATGAAGCAAATTGTTATATTGAGGGTATTTTCAAAAAACTTTAGTACTCAGAGTATTGTCCAGGTTTCTCTGGATAGTAACATCCAAAAAATTAATTTCGTTAATATCCGAGCTCAAAGTGAACTCAATACCCCACTTATTGTCATTAAGATATTGGACAAACTCAAGAAGGAAACCCATATCTGCCCACCATACCATCCAGCAATCATCCAGATATCTCTGCCAGATGTCAATTTCATCAATGTATAAGTTATGAGAAGAATCATATATTAGTTGCTCTTCCAAAAAGGCCATGAACAAATCTGCATAGATCGGTACAAATGAAGCACCCATCGCGGTGCCCTGAATCTTCCAATAACATTCCCCCTGAAAATAGAAAACATTTTTATTCAGCACATGCTCCGCCATACTTAGGAGTAAAGTATCGAATCCAGCTGGATATTAGTTGGCACGATCCAGCCAGAATTGAAAGGCTTGAAGACCGGCCAAATGGAGGATGTTTGTGTATAGGGCCTTGACATCTGAAGTACAAAGGAGCCACCCAGGTTCAAGTTGAGTATCTGACAAGATTTTCAAAAACTGTGTAGTGTCTTGTATGCATTCCCTGATTAGATTCAAAAGGGGTTTTAGATATTGGGTCAAAAAAACTGAGAGAGGTTCAGTCAATGAACCAATCCCCGAAACAATGGGCCGGCAAGGTAGTTTAGTCAAAGATTTGTGAATTTTGGGCAAAAGGTACATGATTTGCTTCTGGGGATCCCTAACAGTTAGATGGGATTTGACTGCTTCTGTGATAATACCCTCATCCACAGCTTCACTCAAAAAAGAATCAATGTCTTTCTTAAAATAGAGTGTGGGATCCAAGGGCATAGCCATATAGTGACGTGGGTTGGACAACTGTCCCTTACCCTCGTCAAGATAATCCATGTCCAATATGACTACTGCCCCTCCCTTGTCCACAGGTACAATAACCACCCTATGATTGTCCTTAAGCTCCTGTAAGGCTTTATTTTCCTCAATAGTTAAATTATGACCCAATAATAAAGACTCACCAGTGTTGAAGTGTAAATCTTTGAGCACAGCCTGTAAAAAGATAGACACATTTGTTCATTGGTGGCTGAAAATTAGACTTATGGAATCTGAACTCAGAAGATCTTTGAGAATTATCTCTGGAAAAAAACAATTTTAGGTTAAGTCTATGGCAAAAATCATATAAGTCAGATACCATACAAGTTTCATCCACAAAAAAGCTGGGCACAAAGTTCAAACCTTTATTGAGGAGCTGCTTCTGCTCTTCTGTGAAAACTGCAGTGGATATGTTCAAAACATTATGACACTAATTAACTAATGTGTCATTAGAGTCTGTAATAGTCTCTCCACCATAACTATTCCTTTTACTATTCCTGGGTTTCCTGCCAACCCACCTCCCACTACATCTACAGGGTGATCCACATTGCGTTGTTTTTTGGGGGTGGGTGATTCCCAGGTGCTGGCACTATCTATGTTAGTGACTGAAGATTCCTCAGCCGAGGTACTGCTTTAATATTTATCTGTCCTTTTCAAAATGGATCTGGGTCTCTTCCTACTGATTGCCGCAACCGGTCTACTGGTCTCAGCAAATTTCACAGTTTTGGACACTTCAAAAGGTTTGCCCCTGTGATAGTCCATTACATCCCTATTGAATTTTCGTATTTTTTTGTCCCGTGTTTGTTTCTCAAAAGTAAGGAGCTCCTTTGATAACTTCTTCAGACAAACAGCATATTGAGGTTGACCCTCATATCTTTTGGATTTTTCACAAAGAGTTTTCACTTCCGCGATATTCGTATTGATCATCTGCTCATAATATGAGCTTAGGATGTGTACAAAGGACATAGAGGCCTGCTGGAGTGCCAGGTTCCAATCCTTAAGTAACTCATCATCCATTTTGCCCACTAGGTGCTGAATATGAACCCTGAGTCCTCTGGGTGTAATGTTCTTGTTCTCATAGGCTCTGAAAAGCTTCAGATGCCAAATATTCATTCTGAGGGTTTTCATCCCCCTACCAAGCTTATTGAATGCCAGATTGCAGCCGTCAACTGGATCCATATTAGAAGCATCCTTGTCAATATCATTCTCATTAGAAATCCCAAACACTCTTATGTCATTGTTATCGGCACATAGGCCATTCAAAATAGTTTCAAGATCCATGACAATAAGCTCACAATCCAACCAAATAATATTCTAACGGAAAACAGTGAACCAGGATGCCACCAGAGGCTCAGTAAACTTATCCGAACAAGCCACCAAAGGAGACTCTAATTCAGACAATAAACAGCTATATATTTCCCAAAAACATATAAAGAACCCCCCAAAAGGGAGCACAATATGACCATTCAGTAGGGAAAGTAATCCCAAACTGGGTAAAACAATACCCAAAGGAAATTTTCTGAGACCAGAATTCCAGTTGCAAGTTGACAAAGGTTGACCATGGGTTCAATACTGACTCATGAAAGGCCAATCAATGCCCTCCATATACTATTATCGGAGCCACATGTGCCCTTTCCATTTGGTCAATTGGTATAATAAAGTTAAAGATGATATCCCAATCTGATAATGGGATTAGTGACAAAAAACACTAGCTTGCCTGATTCAATGATCCATCCAATGTATCAACTTAGTCACCATGTAGTTCTCAAACAATGTGACAAAACTTTGTGAAACCAAGGTAGGTTCAAGTATCAAAGGGCCCAATAATGGACCTTACCACTTGTATTATGGTTTGCATTCAGATAGGAATAACACACAATGTATAGACTGGAAGGTTATCAAATAACCATTCCTAATACTGACAAATTCAACCGTCATCCAAATGTAGTGATCCCTGATAAATAAAAAATCACAATTATAGAAAAGGTGTCCCCCTTACCAACTTCCTTTAATAGTCAAATGGTCAGTTATTCAGAGGTCCAGTGCCTAAATGTGTATTGTAAAAATAATAGGAACCTAACCACACTGTTGCTACAAAACAGCCTGTACCAGGGCCAACATTGATACTGATCCCATCAGCCTGTTAAACACTATGGTCTGCGAAAATATAGGTTCATAGATTAGTACTAGGCTAACTGCCCTTATGAGCCATTTTAAGCCTAGCCAATTATCCCCTGTGAGATTCAAACCCTTGACCTTGTGTTTGTAAGGCAAACACCTTAACCATTAGGCCACCCTCCCAACCCTTTTATGAAAAAAAAAAATGAAAAAATACAATAACATGTAAAGGTTTCAAATCCTATGCACACCCCTGAAACAATTCCCCTGGAATGGCAAAATTAGAAAATGTATGCAAATTAATGCAAAAAAAATTTGGATTATTAAGCTGGGGGGGCTTTTTCCACCCGGCCTAAATGAACATTTATAGTGCTTTACCTGTTTCCTGTATGTATTCCTTATTATGATCATGTATTTCTATGTTATGTATGTACTCTTAATTACTATCATTTATTTGTACCTAATTGAAGGAAGAGTTGCTGCCAATTTGTGTTTGTGGCGGGGGGGGGGGGGCTGCCCTTCTCATTGGTGGATGGCTCTATTTATGGAAGAAGGAATTTTCATTGTGCAAAGGTATTCCACTGATGAAGGCTGTTTTTCCGAAACCGGTATGGATAATAAAACTACTATAGCCATTTTTATGACATGATTTAGTTCTATCTGTCATGTTTTGTGCCTTTTTCACCCATATGCTGGCCATTTGTGACTGTTTCCTCATTTGATTTGGCCCTGCATTGCCGTTCGTGCAGAGTGCTTTTACTTTAAGGCAGAGTTTACCCAACAAACATAATGTCTCCTTTCACATTACAGAGTCATCTATCTTAAAGATTTTACCTAATAACTTTATTTGCTTTTTGCCAACATGCTCAGAATCCAAACACTTTTAATTTATTTTTGCCAGCACAAGACCCCAACCACTTTAACTTTATTTTTGCCAACATACAGAGACCCCAACTACTTTTACTTGATTTTTGCAAACATGCAGAGACTCTTAACACTTTTATTTGCTTTTTGCCAACAGGCAGAGCTCTTCTGGAATTTACAGATACTAAGTAATTCTTGATCAACAAAAGGGCCCTGGACCAGCCTGCCTATTCAGTTAGCAAATAAAATCCTAGCCACAGACATTATGACATAAACTGGTGCAGTTTGTTTGGGTCAGAACTGCACTGTGAGGTATTCTGACTGCATAATACAAAATGATTGCTCACAGCATTAAGTACATTAATACCATTATGTGGATATATCACTTTCCTGTGAACAGAAAGATTGGGCTCCTTGCATGTTTACTTACAACTACACCTTGAAGTTGAAAGGGCTCTGTTTTAACTGTGTTGGCTGGGAAAAGCAAGGAGTATTTACTATAGGTATAAATCACAGAACCAGAACATTTTCAGCAGTATGGAGATTCTGTATAGCACAATATTTATAGTAGCATTGCTAATATCACATAGCAGAACAAAAGTTGGATGTACTTAGTGTAATCAATCTACATATGAGAAAATGTATACGCTAAAACACCACTTGGGAGTTTCTAGCCACTTTGTTTTGTCAACATGTTGAGTTTATCTGCCACTTTTAACAGCAGCAGCAGCAGCAGCAGTCTATCTTCCAGTTAATTTTGTAAAAGGTATGTTTTTTTAGTGTTTTACATATGACATGTAGGAATATCACCTAACTGTTTCAGGTGCAGGTGAAACAGCATCATCATCACTGCAAATTATATATGTGCATTTATGCAAGGTAGATGCAGTCACTTGATCTGAGTAGGCACAGTGAAGGTTTGTGTCCGGTCCCATGTCACAAATACAGCCTAGCTAATGAGACGTGGACTGCCCTCCTCCCTATGTTTAAGGGTCAGACCCTAATAGTCCACAAGCTGGAGAATGTCATAACAACCCTATCCCAACAGCCACAACATCCCCAAGGTACAGCTCAATGGCATTTCTGACAGATCTAACTCCACATTTTATGGATGATGCCCATGTCACCCTGGGGCCCACAGTATTGCTTCCTGGATAAACAATAGGCATGTCCATCCATGTGCTGCAAATGCTACCATCGTTCGTTGTGAGATGCCAAAAGCACCCTCCCACCCCTGTTATATGTTGTACTCTGCTTGGTAGAGTACAAGAATTGCCATCATTCTCTCCATCAAGGACAGACAGAACTCGAATTAACCCCCTGATGGCTCCTTTAGTACCTAGGTCACTAATTGAATATAGGTTATCTGGATTTCTGTCAGGGCTTTATCCCTTTAGGCTATGGAGTTGATAGTTGCTCAACATGGTTTGTCAGCATATGACTGAGCTGGTAGACCAATAAAATGTGTCTAAGTGGACCTTTCTTTCAAATCCCTAGTGTTCACCCCCCCCCACAGTTGTACTATCATGATATATGGGAACTATTTGTGAAAACTGGTTGTTCTCCAGGTTCCATCCATCCACAACCATTTTTTCCCATTTTTGCACATGGGGTCAGGGTGTCACTTCAACAGTGGCAATCGAGAGCCAAGGTTTACACTACCAGGTGGCTAGCCCTACCATGGTAATTCATTCGCACTACACACAGCTACAGCCAGGTTAAAGTGCCCAATCCCCTTACTGCATGTCTTTGGAATATAGGAGGAAACTGGAGCACCAGGAGGAAACACACACACAAGGAACTGTGTGTTGAGTGATGTATGCAATTCCATCTTTAATAATATTGTTTATTTATTTATTTTGCTTAAAATATTTTATTGAAATTTTGAAAATGATTACAGAATATAACAAGATTTGAAATGTGATATAATAGATTAATAAAATAAATAATATTTTAAAGATAAACACAGATTATAACTATTTACAATATATATAGTAAGCCTGAGACAAAAATACTGATAAATAAAACAAGACAAGACTAATAAGTCCTAATAACAAATTAAACTTATTAAATAGATGAAAAAATGAATCAATAAAGTTAGAAATGTTTAGCCAAGGATTATTCTTCAGTTTGTTAGGATAAAGTCTACTCTCTTTTAGTGCAGTTTCTTTAATTGCCATATCTTTTAAAATAATAAGAACATTTTTGATTATGAAGAAGTCTTCCAATTTCTTGTGATAAATTTGCTTATTTTGAGTATTCTCTGGTACTAGCTTAAAAAGAAGAAGAAAAAAAATATATATATATATATATATATATATATATATATATATATATATATATATATTTTTTTTTTTCCTGATCATGTAGTTTCCGGGGGCTTCCCTGCTTGCTTTTAATTGCTGGGATACCTTAGAATAGCATTTAATAATAAAGTAACACATTGCATTAATAATATTAAAGTCAAACTATAAACCACAGCTAAGAAGGCAGATGATCAATGTACATTAAAACGGTAAACAGTGATGGTCGTGACAGCTCTACGACCTAAAGTTTTGGCCTAACTATGACCCAGAAGGCCTAGGTTCAACAAGCAGCCACAGCACTAGTGAAGCCAGTCAAGGAATTCAGTGTGCAGCTGACACAGATGAAAGAAAGAGGGATGGCAGATGAAGGAAGGCCAAGGATCACAAATGTATGCACTCTAGCTGGAAATGCAGGTGTGTGAAGACAGGCAGTTACACTAGGCCAAACACTGCAGGTCACTGTACAACACTTCCACTTAGCCAGGTAGGTGGCAAGGGCATCTAAAAAAGTTCTGTTAACCCCCACTGGATGATAGCCATGGTTCCCTCTCCCAGTGTTGTAGAATGCCAAGGGTCATGAGGAATGACTAGGAAAACTGAGGACAGGAACAGCCTCATCTCCCAAGTAACCAGTTCTTCATTCTCAGCACTGTCTCAACTCATATCACTGCTAGTGAGTTGGCAAGTATCCTTCATTTATTTTAAACTGACACACTCATATCATTAGTGTATTATTTTAAACTGACACACTCATATCATTAGTGTATTATTTTAAACTGACACACTCATATCATTAGTGTATTATTTTAAACTGACACACTCATATCATTAGTGTATTATTTTAAACTGACACATATCATTAGTGTATTATTTTAAACTGACACATATCATTAGTGTATTATTTTAAACTGACACACTCATATCATTAGTGTATTATTTTAAACTGACACACTCATGTTATTAGTGTATTATTTTAAACTGACACACTCATATCATTAGTGTATTACTTTAAACTGACACACTCATATCATTAGTGTATTATTTTAAACTGACACACTCATATCATTAGTGTATTATTTTAAACTGACACACTCATATCATTAGTGTATTATTTTAAACTGACACACTCATATCATTAGTGTATTATTTTAAACTGACACACTCATATCATTAGTGTATTATTTTAAACTGACACACTCATATCATTAGTGTATTATTTTAAACTGACACACTCATATCATTAGTGCATTATTTTAAACTGACACACTCATATCATTAGTGTATTATTTTAAACTGACACACTCATATCATTAGTGTATTATTTTAAACTGACACACTCATATCATTAGTGTATTATTTTAAACTGACACACTCATATCATTAGTGTATTATTTTAAACTGACACACTCATATCATTAGTGTATTATTTTAAACTGACACACTCATGTTATTAGTGTATTATTTTAAACTGACACACTCATGTTATTAGTGTATTATTTTAAACTGACACACTCATATTATTAGTGTATTATTTTAAACTGACACACTCATATCATTAGTGTATTATTTTATACTAACACACTCATATCATTAGTGTATTATTTTAAACTGACACACTCATATCATTAGTGTATTTTTTTAAACTGACACACTCATGTTATTAGTGTATTATTTTAAACTGACACACTCATATCATTAGTGTATTATTTTAAACTGACACACTCATATTATTAGTGTATTATTTTAAACTGACACACTCATATTATTAGTGTATTATTTTAAAATGACACACTCATATTATTAGTGTATTATTTTAACCTGTCACACATATCATTAGTGTATTATTTTGAATTGACACACTCATATTATTAGTGTATTATTTTAAACTGACACACTCATATCATTAGTGTATTATTTTAAACTGACACACTCATATCATTAGTGTATTATTTTAACCTGTCACACTCATATCATTAGTGTATTATTTTAAACTGACACACTCATATTATTAGTGTATTATTTTAAACTGACACACTCATATTATTAGTGTATTATTTTAAACTGACACACTCATATTATTAGTGTATTATTTTAAACTGACACACTCATATCATTAGTGTATTATTTTAACCTGTCACACTCATATTATTAGTGTATTATTTTAAACTGACACACTCATATTATTAGTGTATTCTTATGAAAAATTAAAACAATGCTCTTTTCTAGGCAGAAGCAGCATTTTCTATCATTTTTACAGTATATGCAGTTATAGTAAAATATTCATATTTTACATGCTCTGAAAGGCATGACAATGTCTGAGAGTTCATTGTTTGTTTTTCTGAAAGCTGTTAATGTAAAACAGAATTAAAGTGGGATTATTGAGGGGTTTTGTCATGAAAATGCCATAGAAATACGTTGGGACTGTACACATACCGTACACTGTATTTTGAAGTTAATGGTGGCATTCAGGCCAGAATGGCCTTTGTAAATTGACTAAGTGAAATGTTTATAAAACATTGAGTTCAAACAAATCTGTAGATTTCAGCTTGAAAGTAAAATCAGCAAAAATTATCAACAATGGAAATATATAACTCTGGTGTGATTTCAGACCTAAAGTAGTATGGACTTTTGCAAAAAAAAAAAAATAAACAAATAAATAAAAACTCATCTTTTCAATTCTTTGTATATGGTGACACATGAAAATGACTATATTTTTCCATTAAAATTCAATCTGCAGCTACTCCTAAATTTTTCAAGGTATGGCACCAGTCCAATGGCATTTTGTAGATATTTATGCCAGTAATATTCTCTCCTGAAAATGTGTACTGAATAAATGTTAAACCATTTTGGAGATACAGATTTTTAAACATAAAGCAGACTACAAACCTTCTAAAAATGCTCAGCAGTTAAATAGTTAAAGAGTCCAAAACCAACACTTCATTCACACAGGAGGAGATAAGTTATTAAGCTGCTTCTATTATGTGTTAGTACTACTGGCAACATAAGGCTTAAATGAGGTGATAAAATTTGTCAAATACTTAACTATGTCAATCTAATTCTTAACTGGGTCAGTGACTTTAATTGTGCTATCTTCACATATCTCTGAGATGATGTACCAAATACCATTGGCTTAACTTTCTTCCAATTAATGTTAAGCTTCTTATCGTTCCTGGCAGATAGATAATATAGTATGGTGATGTTGACTGTCGATCAAGGGAACCTTTGTATATTTGTCCTGGTTTTAGCTTCTTTAAGAAGAATGAGATTATTTTCTCATTCACCCAGGCCAGTGTGGTAAACCTCCAGCTGTGGCATTCCCTCTACCTAGAAAATGAAATGCTGTCTTCTCCCTTCCTATCACACCTGTCTACTTTAGAACTGTGAGATAGCATGTAGAATATCATTCTATAAGGGACCACTCAAAATCTCCCTAGCAAGCTAAATCCCTGAGAAAAAGTCAAACACACACATCCCACAAGTAACCAAACAGGAGAACCTGAAGACTGTTAATACAGATAACTGTCTTCTCCCGTCCCATCTTACCTGCCTGCTTTGGAACTGTGAGGCAGCATGTAGAGAACTCATTACACAGGGGACTGCTCAGAATCTCCCCAGTAAGTTAAATCCCTGGAAAAAAAGACAAAGATAAATGTCATACAAGCAACCCCACAGGAAAAGTTGCAGACTGTCAGTACAATTTACTGTCTTCTTCCTCCTCATTGTACTTGCCTGCCTTAGAACTGTGACGCAGCATGTAAAGAAATTATTCCACAGGGGACAGCTTGGAATCTCCCCATCAAACTAAATTTCTTAACAAAAAAAAAAAAAAAAAGAAAGATACACTTTCCACAAGTAAAGTAACTGCATGGAAGAACTTGCAGACTGTCAGCGCAGTTTACTCTCTTCTCCTACCCCATCGCATCTGATTGCTTTAGAGCTATGAGGCAGCATATACAGAAATCATTCAATCATTCCACAGGGGACAGCTTGGAATCTCCCCAGCAAGATAAATCCCTCTAAATAAGACAAAGATACATGGCCTACAAGAAACCACATAGGAGAACTTCCTAGCACAATTTACTGTCTTCTCCTCCTGCATTGTATCCACCTGCTTTAGAACTGTGAAGTAGCATGTAAATAAATCATTCTGCAGGGGACAGCTTGGAATCTCCACAGCCAGCTAAATCCCTGGAAATAAGACAAAGATACATGTTCTACAAGCAACTGCACAGGAGAACTTGCCGACTGTCAGCACAATGTATGTATCTGAAAATATTAATTATACCTTTAAAAGGTACCTCCCGACACATTTTATGGTAGCTACTCAGCTCTATTAGGAACATTACATGCTGGAAGATGTAGGATACAGTAGTAGCTCGATAAAGTAAAGCCGCAGAGAAATATTGCAAACCCAGTACAATCTGGACTAAGTTTAGCCCTTTGTTAACACTTCAGTTGTGACAACAATGTCTCCTTCATCTCTACTGATAATCTATATTTCTACAGATCATATTTTTGTAGGATCATAGGAAGTTACTAGGCTATTGCCCCTGAGACTCTTATACACCTAGCCAAGAGTTTACCCCATGTTTAGACAAGTCAGCACCCAAAGCCCCTGTCCAGCTGGGACACAGGTGGAATCCCAGGGGTGTATTTTCTGTTTCTCATCCAGTTATCTAGGTTGTGCTTAAAAAAGGATAATGAGGCACTCTGCTTGATGTGGAGAGGGAGTTAATTTCACAGATGGGGGAGTCTCTGGGACACAAATCTGTCCTGCCAACCGGTCCTATTGATCTCACAGAGCAGGTTGAGGTTATGCATGTGGGTTACCCGAGTGGAGCTTGACTTGTGGATATACAGCAGTCCCATCAAGGTAAGGTCTGAGATTGCTTTGTATGCCAGACAGAGGTTGCCTCTGAGGAGTCTGTATGAAACTGTGTAGGGGGAAAGGGTTTTTAGCTTATCTGTGTAGGGTAGATATTTGAGGCCCAGGATTCTCCTGGTGAGGAACCTCTGTGGTCTCTCCAGCTGCTAGATGTGCTTTGTGAGGTACATGCCAATGGGGGCATTGTACTCAATAATTGACTTTATAAGGGACAAATACAGGGATGCTATGACCTCCTAGCCCCTGGATGAGATATCCTTACTTATGAGGTGGGCCATGTAGAAAGCTTTCCATACAACGGAAGCAACATGGTGGTCAAAAGTCAGGTTGCTATCAACCTGGGTGCCCAAATCCCTCTTGACTGACTGCGTGCTTAGGACATTGTTATTAATGTGGTAATATGTGGGGATGTCACTCTCCCCTAAGGAGATGATGAAGCATTTTTGGCATTCAGCTTGAGGACATGTTTCTGGCACCAGTCATTTGTTTGGGTGAGACCCTCTTGGAGGACATCCACATCTCTTGGGAAATTGATGACCACGCCCAAGTTGCAGTCATGTGCAAACTTGGTCAGCCATAGCCCACAGATTTTGGCTTGAACCTCAGAGAAGTATATCCCAAATAACGGAGCCACCAAGACTGATCCCTGGGGTATACTGCTCATTATGAGTCTACTGCTTGAGATGGCTTCCCCTATTTTGATTTAGGTGGGTTCTATCAGTGAGCCAGTTTGCTACCCATCTGGTAACATATGAACTGATGCCTAGTTGAGAGAGTTTATCTATAATGCCCAAGTGGGGAATAGTGTTGAAGGCTTTCGCCAGGTCAAGGTAGGCGGTGTGCACCATCTTCCCCTTGTCCATGGCTTTGGTGACTGTCTCAAAGAAGTCAACCAGATTTAACAGACATGACCTCTCCTTGACAAAGCCAAGCTGTTTGGGGTGGGGTTGAGAGTTTGGAGATTGCCAATGTCCCTGTTAATGAAATTCATGATAATCCAATCCATGGCCTTGCAAATCAGGTTAGTCAGGCTGATAGGTCTATAATTACTTGGACTGGTGGACACTCCACCTTTGTGTAAAGGGATGACAATGGCTGTCCTCCACTTGGCTAGGACAAAGCCGGTACTCAGGCTTTGGTTGAATAGGTTCCTAATGGTGCTGCAAATTCATGCCTGAGTTCATGTAGGATGCAGCCTGGGATGTTATCGGGTTTCATCAAGGTTGTATTTTTTGCCTTTGAGAGGGCAGTGATGACCTGTTCCCTAGCAATAAGGGGAGGGGGGGCAGCTACTGGGGATGTCCTGATTTACTGATGGGAGGGACAGAGGGGTGAAGTTTTGACTGAATCTGTGAGCCATTAGGTTGGCTATATCTACAGCATTTGTGTATGTGGTGTCCTTGACCACCACTCCTGAACAGATCTGGGTGCTTCATTTGAGATTGCAGACATATGTGAAGAAGGCCTTATGAATGTCTCTAGTAGATGTGGACTCGAAGTTGGCTTTAGAGGATTTAACTAGTGCTCTTATTTGCTTGTTCAGGCCAAGAAGAGATTGCTTCCAATTGGGCACCTGCTCCTTCTTGGTCCTGGACAGCAATTTTTTTCCTTTTGTTATATAATTTATTTATTGCAGATGTCCACCAGACAGGTTTACTCTTCATTGCAGAGGATTATTTTGTCCTGTCAGGTATTCCTGATTCTATGCATCTATATAAGTGCTTGTACAATACTTTGGTGCCGGTTCCTACAAAAGAGGGGGAGGAAGCTACTACATGATAGAGCAAAATCCCAAAAAGGGAAGGCATCTCTGATCAGTATTAGCAAAAACCTACGGGCACTCATAAAATCGTCTAAGGCCAGCTTCGAGAGAAAAATTGCACAGGACACTAAGGATAATCACAAGGCTTTCTTTAGTTATGTTAGGAACCTGGGTGGGAATTCCCAGATATGCTCAGAATTAGTCCAAAATGACAAAAAATACACCGAGCCCACAGACATTGCCAACATCCTAGCTGACAGGTTCAGTGCAAACTTCTCCCCCCTCTCCCCACCAAAAGGGAAAATATCTATCCCAACAGAGTGCTGCCCCCCTGACATCTCAGATGCTCAGGTAAGAGCCGCCCTCTCCAAAGCAAAAAACACAGCATCAATGGGACCAGATGGTGTCCTGGGCTGCGTCCTACATGAACTCCAAGAAGAGCTAAACCCAAACATAAAACTACTGTTCAATCTTAGCCTTACTACAGGATATGTACCCAAAGAGTGGCGTACAGCAACAGTGGTCCCTCTCCACAAAGGAGGTGCCTCAACGGATCCTGGAAACTATCGCCCCATAAGCCTGACTAGCTTGGTCTGCAAAGCTATGGAAAGGATCATCATGGACCTCATAAATAACGATATTGGGGACCTACAGACACTGGATCCTACCCAGTTTGGCTTTGTTAAGGGCAGATCCTACCTCTTAAACCTGGTTGATTTCTTTGAAACAGTCACCAAGGCCATTGACAAGGGGAAGGTGGTCCACACAGCCTACCTGGACCTCGCAAAAGCCTTCGATACAATACCCCACTGGCATTATAGATAAGCTCACCAGCTTAAATATAAACCCCTATGTCACTAGATGGGTTGCAAACTGGCTCAAGGACAGAACCCACATGGTTAGAATTGCTGGAGCCATGTCAGACTCCAAACCAGTTACAAGTGGCGTCCCACAAGGCTCAGTCCTGGGACCTCTCTTGTTCGGTATATATTTCTCGGCGGTACAGGCCAACACAGAAGGACTGTGGCTGACCAAGTTCGCAGATGACTGCAAACTGGGTGCCATAATCAACTCTCCAGCCGACACAAGCATCCTCCAAAAGGGCCTCATAGAAACAGACAACTGGTGCCAGAGCCATGGCCTCAAGCTAAACGCCAAAAAGTGTATAGTCATCCCCTTTGGCAAAAACAAAGTGCCCACAAATTACCACATTAAGTACAGAAGAAGTCATTAGGGACCTGGGGAACCAAGTTGATAGCAATCTCTCATTTGACAACCACGTGGCCAAAGTGGTTAGAAAAACATTTTATATAGCCCACCTAATCATGAAGGGATTCACATCTAGATCAGGGGAGGTCATCGTACCTCTTTACTCATCCCTCATCAGGCCCATAATTGAGTACAATGCCCCTTTTGGGATGTACCTTACCAGACACCTGCAGCAACTGGAAAGACCCCAAAAGTACCTCACCAAGAGGATCAAAGGGCTCAAACAGATGCCATATGCTGCCCGGTTAAAGAAACTCCAGCTCTACTCAGTGGCATACCGCCTGCTCAGAGGCGATCTCTGCCTGATGTATAAAGCCATGTCCAACCCAGAATTAATGGACATGCTGCACCTCAGAAAATCCAAATCCCATCGAGCTATGCGCTCGAGAGACTTGAACCTCAGCACTGAAATAAATAGGACATGCTGGAGGGACAGATTCATAACCCAGAGGCTCCCTTCACTCTGGAATAAAATCCCAGTCCAGGTTAGGCAGAGTCCCACATTGACTCTCTTCAAGAGGAATCTTGATGAGTGGATGGGAGATCATAGGTTTACCCCGGCTATCACTTCTGTGTCACTGTTAGACAGAGGCACAGTATACTAACCTCAAAAAACGCATAGCAAAATTAATTTAAAATGGGTGGCGAAAGCCAAACACACTCTGGCTAGGCTTATAAATGCCCTAGGGCAGATAGCCTAGTATGAACCTATGAACCTATGAACCTATGAGGCTGTAAAGCTATTTATACCATCCCTCAGGAAGTTGCAATCAGCTTTGGAGAAGTTTTTTTGTTTGACTCTAGCTAGTGAGGGGGTAAAGGGAGATGCCAGCTTTAAAAGTGACTGCTTTATGGTTGGATCTTACCAAGCAGGATGATACTGTAGGGGTGCTGCAGTGGTTACTCATGTTGGTTAATACCAAGTCCGAGATATTATCACCTCTTGTGGAGGTATCAACTAGCTGCTCCAAGGCATTTGCATTGATAAAAATTGAGGAATCTCTGGGCATTTGTGTTCTGGCATGAGTAGTTTTTCCAGTCTATGGTTGGGTAGTGAAAGTCGCCCAGGATCAGGGTAAAGGGTTGAATCTTGACAGATTTGAAGTGGCCCAGATAGGTGGAGTGGGGATCTTGAGTCACATTTGGGTGCCTGTAGCTAACTATGATTTGAATAAGGGTCTTGTCAGTGGTTAACTGCACCTGGAGTATTTCCTGTGCATCATACTGTCTGACCAACCTGGAGGTGTGAGTGTCTTTAATATATATTGAAACTCAGCCTTCTTTGGTTTTACTGCCCACAGTTTGGGGTCTGAATGTATGATAGGATGAATAACCAGGTAAGGCTGGGGTACTCTCCGCAGCTTTGAATCAGGTTTCTGTGACTTCACTAATGTCAGCATCTTCCAGGATTACGAATGCTTGCAATGAGTGCAGTTTCATGTTTAGTCTCCTGACATTTATCAGCATGATATTTAATTTGCATTTTGTAGAAATATTTATGTTGGTTGTATCGACTTCATGAATTTTCCTAAACAAGGCATTATGGGGGAGGCAATGGGTTTGCCAGAAGCCTGAAGCCCAAGTGAGACAGATGCAGGCCATCTCTAGCACAGCATTGTGGTCTGTCAATCATATCTTCCCAGACTCTCAGGCACTGGAGCCCCCTGGAGTGACGCCAGAAAGTAAGCCAATTTTTAAATTCCATCATTTTCTGTTTGTATTGAGGCATCATTCCCGATGGTGGTAGAATGCTGCTTAAGGCTAGGAGAATACATACCTGGGACACGTATTAAACGAGCTCAATCATGTCTCTCTTCATATAGTCCAAGGAGGTACATCTCAAGTCATTCACCCCAACATGGATTATGACAGAGTCATAACAGTACCCGTTGTTGAGAGACTTGAGAGTGTGTGTGTGTGTGTGTGTGTGTGTGTGTGTGTGTGTGTGTGTGTGTGTGTGTGTGTGTGTGTGTGTGTGTGTGTGTGTGTGTGTGTGTGTCTGTGTGTGTGTGTGATATGGTGGATTCTGGCACCTGAAAGACAACTAAATGTGACTTTCTCCTTGTCCAGCCTGGTGAGAGGCACATATGTGTGTCTCACAAAGCAGTCTCCTATAACTAATATGTTGTGTTTATGGTTAGGCCTTAGTGGTTGTGAGACACAGGTGTGTGAACTATGAGTGGTATGTGGTGTGGAGAGTTGTGGAGTTTGCATGCATTTTTGCCTCTGAGTTCTCATTTGTTTGGGTTTGTTTTTGTTGGCAATCTCTGCATATGTGGTTGTGTGTTATGTAGTTGTGGGTGGTGTTTGAGGTGTAGTGATTGTATTAACTACCATCTCAGTGCCAGATATACTGGCTTGTGAGGAAGAGAACATAGACTCTAGGTTCTTAATGTAATTGCATCTCTCACAAATTGTGTTCCTAGATGGTAGTAGTAGATGGTTGCCCGTGTACATGAGGCAGTTGCTACACTTTCTCAGGATGCCCATATCAACCAGTCTGACAGAAGAAACCTTAGGAAATTGTCCACCCATATTTGTCAGAATCTGAGGGAGACAGGCCAGGGAGAGCTAAGGGCTAGGCCTAAAGCACAAGTGCTTAAACCAAAACTAAGATGCTTAGAATAACACTAACAATTTAAACAGGCTAAAAGCAAGCAGTGATAAATGCAGTAGAAAAGATGCAATTGAACACTTTAGAAAACAAAGAGCAGAAAAAGCAAGATGAAGAATAAAGTAAGAGGATGAAATACAAATAGTGTAAAAGCAGTTGAATAAAGTGTTTTTTTTAGCTAAGTGGAAAGGGAGAAAGGAGGAATAGAAAATAATTCAAGGTTAAGAAACTAAGGAGGCTGGCCTTCCCAAATGTTCTTTCTGCATTAGGTAGAATGAGCTAATGAGGCTAGACTGGGAGGAGTGGCCCAGATCAAATTTACAGTAGGGGTGGGCAACTGCAAAGCCACCAAGTTTAAGAACAAGACAACAATAAGGAAGAAGGGTGGGAAACTATGCTATAACTACTAGCTACATTATTTTAGGCAGAAAACACCGAAGAAATGTTTATCACAGCAGAAAAACAGCAGTGAGACACTAAATGAAAATTTTAAACAGAAAAAGGAACAATGAGACTCTAGAGAATGCTTTTAACTGCAAACAGTTCAGTTATATGATACACTCTTTGGCAGGAAAGCCAGAACAACAAACAGATGCTTAACAAATGGAGAACATTTTTGAATTAATACATTTTACACACTGAAACTAGATAATAAAGCTTTACAAACACTTAGCCAGTAACAAAAGTGATTTAACAGGCCCAGTAAGGCAGACAGTTGCAGTACAATACTGCAGATTAGATTATAGCAATAAAATGCAGTAAAAAGTAGGCAGCAGACAATAAAAGTACAATAAATGTTAAGAATAAGAAATAACTAGTAAAAATAAGCAAGAAAACAGGATACTTATTGTTATATATCACAGATCAGAGTTGTGGTCAGTGTGCCTCCTCAGTTTAGCTCAGTGGGAATAAGCAGAAATACTCTCAAAGGTAGGGCTTAAGTACAGGAATGTTCAAACCTGAAACAACTTAAATAAAGCTCAAAAGAACCAGTGAGGTGCTTACTCCAAGCTCTAGACCAGCCAACCTTTACCAGCCAGTGGCCAATAAACACAATACTCTTACTAAAGTAAAGAATGGCTTCTGCTAATCCAAGATGGTCTGAAAAATGTGCTCAGAACAAACAGCCACTGCAAACAACCAGGCCCAGAGACAGCAATCCAGAAAATGGACTATGCCACAGCTACTAGCTACACTATTTTAGGCAGAAAAGACTACAGAAATGTTTATCACAACAGAAACAATGCAGCAAGACACTAAATGAAAGCTTTAAACAGAAAAAGGAGCAAGGAGACTCTAGAGAACAATTTTAACTGCAAACAAATCAGTTATATGATACACTAATTGGCAGGAAAGTCAGAACAACAAAACAAATGCTTAACAAATGGAGACAATTTTCAATTAATACATTTCACACAGTGAAACTAGCTAAAAAGCTTTACAAACAGTGAGGCAGTAACAAAAGTGATTTAACAGGCCCACTAAGGCAAACAATTGCAGTACAATAGTGCATATTAGTTTATAGCAATAAAATACAGTAAAGAGTAGGCAGCAGACAATAAAAATGCAATAAAAAGTAGGCAGTAGACACTAAACGTACACTAAATGGTAGGAATAAGCAATAACTAGTACAATAAGCAAGAAAACAGGATACTTATTGTTATATATCACAGATCAGAGTTCTGGTCAGTGCCCCTCCTCTGTTTAGCTCAATGTGAATAAGTATAAACCCTCTCAAAGGTAGAGCTTAAGTAAAGGAAGGTTCAAACCTGAAGCAAATTAAAAAAAGCTCAGAAGATCCAATGAGGTGCTTACTCCAAGCCCTAGGCCAGCCAGCCTTTACCAGCCAGTAGCCAATCAACACAATATGCTCACTAAAGTGAAGAATGGCTTCTGCTAATCCAAGATGGCCTGGAAAATGTGCCCAGAACAAATAGCCACTGCAAACAAACAACCAGGCCCAGAGACAGCAATTCAGAAACTGGGCTATGCTACAGCTACTATCTACACTATTGTAGGCAGAAAACACTATAGACATGTTTATCACAGCAGAAAAACAGCAGTGAGATGCTAAATGAAAGTTTTAAACAGAAAAGGGAGCAAGGAGTCTCTAGCTAATGCTTTTAACTGCAAACAAATCAGTTATATGATACACTCCTTGGCAGGAAAGTCAAAACAACAAACAGATGCTTAACAAATGGAGAACACTTCCAATTAACACCTTTCACACAGTGAAACTAGCTAAAAAAGCTTTAGAAACAGTGAGGCAGTAACAAAAGTTATCGAACAGGCCCAGTAAGGCAGACAATTGCAGTACAACAGTGAATATTAGTTTATAACAATAAAGTACAGTAAAAAGTAGGCAGCAGACAATAAAAAGTGGGCAGCAGACAAAAAGTACAATGAATGGTAAGAATAAGCAATAACTAGTAACAATAAGCAAAAAACAGGATATGTATTGTTATATATCATAGATCAGAGTTGTGGTCAGTGCCCCTCCTTCCTTTTTTTACTCACTTGTCTGAGGTTTGCTTAGGTAGTGGGGCTCTACTCCATTCACTCTTTCTATGATTGGGCTCACTCTGCACCCATACCCTACCACCAATTACCTTCCACCCCCACATCATCTAAAATTGTATACTTTGCAGGCTCATTTTTCACCTATTCAGCATTCAATAGAATCTCATATTCAATTATTCAATTAACCCTAAACCACACCTCCCATATAATTGATCCAGCCACTCCTTTCAATGGACTCTACCACACAGACTCAATGTTGTTGTTGTTGTATCTTTTGGCTTTTCCCAGTTAGGGGTCGCCACAGCAGAACTTCAGTCTGCTAATGATTGGCAGTAGATTTTTACATGCCGACTTGCCAGGTCTGACGCACAACCTTTAATGAAGGTACGCCCATTCACGCATGTCTCCACACAGAAGACGCTCTAGCTGAGAATCGAACCAGACAGCGTCTTACTATGAGGCGACAACGCTACCACAGCACCACCACCGCACCACACAGACTCAATAATAACTAGAAATCCTTCTCTACCCCACAGACACATTATCATTAAAACAACTTTTCTATCTTCTCTCAACATATCCCTTTACCCAATCACTTTTGCACATTCAGCCACTTCCAAACCATAATTTCTTTTCATCTTTTTAACTACTTATATGCAAATACTCCTTTTCTTCTCACACCCATATCTTTACCACCATGCTTATCTAAAAGGACTCCTCCTCATGCCACTCCTAATCCTCAACCACTTCCCTCACTCACAATGTTCCCCTCCAATCTATTCCCTCGTCTTACTTTACCTTACTATCTCTCAAGTTTCCTTAACAAAAAAAAAAAAAAATAATAACTTCATAAAATACTGCTAAGCAACTTGTTAACTCATACACTTTTAAATAAAACAAAATTATGAAGTTAAAATGGCCACTACTCTGGAAACACACTACCCAAAATATATGTTTAGGATATGATATACATCTAAACCTGTTCCTGTCCCACCAGCTGCCCCCATCTATACACTCCATTTCTCCCACTCTTCCCAGACCACCTATCACCATACAAAAACAACTTCATTAAGTATCTACCATATGAACATCATAAGCATCTGTAATAAAATAGCCTAACTCCATGCATGGATAAACCAGCAGTCCCATGACATTTTCATAATTACAGAAACTTGGTTAAAACCACATATTAAGGATGAAGTCCTCTCCCACAGGGTTACAATATACTAAGAAAAAGATAGGACTCACAAAAGAGTGGGGGGGCATTGCTGACATCTTAAAAAATAACCTGCACCTAACTTTTTCCCAACTAACTTCACCCTATTTAAACATGCAGTCGCTCTCTGTACACTTCTCAGTGTAAACCAACAGAAGTCTTTATCTGTCATTGATATCTATACCCCCCCCCGTAACATCATCAGCATGACTAAAGACTAGGTCTGCCACCATCCCCCAAGGAAAAATAATCTTAGGAGATCTCAACATAGACTGGCTCTACATTAACTTTAATTCCACTCCTGATGTCATTAACCTCTATGGTCTCACCCAATTAATTAACTCTCCAACCCCGTACTCCAAAAACACTGACCAAAATCAGTCACAGACTGGATCCTCACCTCTTCCTCAATTAACATTTTTCCTCCATTGATCACCTTCTTATCTTCATAACTAGATTACAATTCCACACTTGTATTAATGAAATAAGAAACCTCTCCAACTTTCAAGAAGACACGTTCATCTCTCACCAGAAAGTATGTAATTGGAGCCACGTAAAACACTTACCACCTGATGAAGCTGTTAATAACTTTAATAAAACTTTCCAAAATACCCTGAATGACCTTGCCCTCCCAGGAAGAAATGAGTAAAGGCCACTCCAGTCCTCTGGTTATCTAGAAACACTAAATAATTCATGAATCAGACAGACTTAGCCTGGAAAACCTGGATGACTAACAAAACTGCAACCAACTATCAAATCTTTAGACAGATCAAAAGCACACAAAATGCTTCATCCAGTCAGATAAATAAAAATTACTATACCAATATCCATATCAATAATCTCAAAAACCCAAATGTTCTTTGGTCTTCCATAAACCATCTACTCACACATGGTCATGTCATCCAACGAGCACCCACTTCAAATAACTCCAATAACTCTGAGAACACTTCCAATCTTTTTGACTCTCAATTCATCCAGTCTGTCTCATCCTTAATCAATAACCACATTCCCTCGACCATTCAGTTTAATAATAGCTGAAGCCAGAACTCACATAATCTCTCTGTGTCTACTTCCACCATTAAAAAAATCCTTCTTAGACTAAAACCTACAACCCTTGCTTTAGACAACCTATTGCAAAGTATCTGAAAATAGCTGCCGAAGTAATAGCCTAGCCAGTATCTATCTTCAATAATCACTTCATTGCTCGATTCTCTGTCCCTCTCCTCTGGAAAAAGTGCTATATCCTACCCCTACATAAAGGTAGAAACACAACTGCATTCTCTAGCTATAGGCCCATTGCCATCCTACCCCAATATAAAAACGTCTACACTTCACTGTTATTATTAACTCACTTAGAAATACTGGTCAACTAGTATCATCCCTCTTTCTTGACCTCTCAAAAACCTTTGACACTATCTCTAATCCTAGCCTGTTACATAAACTTACCCATCTTTGCCTAAATAGTCCCTCAGTGTCCTGGTTCCACAACTTTCTTTTCAACTATCAGTAAGCCTTTAAGTGGCAAAACAAATTCTCTTTTTTCCTGCCATTCTCCACTGGAATACTTCAAGGCTCTATTCTTAGCCTATACTGTTTAACATGTTTATCAGTGAACTGTCAGAATAAACAAAATCAGCCACTCTAATGCAATATACAGATGACTCCACATGCCAAAAACCTTATTAACTTTCAAAGTATCACACTAGAGTCCTGCACAGCCATATAAACATGGTTAACAACATCCCAACTACACCTCTATCCTAACAAAGCCAAGTACATCATTTTCGCCCCTAAAAACTTCTCAGTCCAAATAAATGCTTTCTATATACCTTCCGCTAACACCACCAAAATTGAGCTAGTACCCAATGCAGAAAATTACTAGGCATTTACATGACAGAAATCTAACTACCATATACATCATAGTGTGAAAAAAAACCTCACCAAAAGCTAGACTCTCCCTACAGGATCAAACAGTTCCTGACTAACTCTACTAGAAAATATCTAGCCACTACTCTCCTTCTCTCTTCCTTCCTCTATTCTGCTCCAATCTTCACAAACCTACAAGCAGCACAACTAACTAAAATAGAACATTGCTATCATAAAACTGCTACATTTGCTGCCAGCCATCAACACCAAAGCCACCACTGCTTATCACGCAAGGAACTAAACTGGCTAGAATTTCCTCATTATCTGATCTACACCTGACTTCTAATCATACACAAGCTCATTTATTGCTGCAGTAATTGCCAATCTCTTGCCACATTCATCTAGTAATATTCTTTCCATAAATCCCTGTGCTTCACTGATAAATTCCTGCTGCTCACTCCAAAACTGAATAACAGTTTCGGCGAGACACACTTTTTCCTACTATCCAGACAAAACCTGAAATTCTATCCCTCTCTTTCTTAAGCATAAACAAAACATAACATCTTTAAGTCCCTTCTAAAATACCACTTATCCAGATGAAGGATATGCCCATGTTTCTCTTCAGGATAGCAAGTTAACAGTCCGAGGCTGCCATAATCCCACTTTCCTCATATGTCTATTACCTAGCCTTACATATTCTTGCTGCTTCTAGCTTCCACACTTTCAGTAAAATGCCTCATGTTCTCTTCTTTCACTCTCTTGTCAACTAAAATCTCATGCAATCTTATTTAGCCTCTTTTTTGCTTTAAGCCCCTTTGTCACAGAATCTAACACTAATCTCATGTGCCTGTGTTTTTGTCTTAAATATTATTGATGTTTCCTTGCATTTTATTGTGTTGGAATTAGTATTGCTTAACTCACCTTAATGTACTACCCATACACTAACTCCAATAGTTTCCTTGGGCTTTTGGTTTGTATGATTGTATGTAAGCAATGGTCTTTGGCAGTATTTTACTTTGTTTAATGTTTTATAGTTTTACACCAGATTTCAGGCTAATTTTAATAGGTTCCTAGGGGTAAGCTAGCAAATTTAGTCCCTATGGAGGGAGCCAAATTACTGTGGGGACAGCCTAAAGGTGCCTTTAGACCCAGGTCAGCAGTAAAGAGTGCAAAGCATTTGTTATAAGTTTTTTAGAGGGGATAATTTCCCAGGGTAGCTTCCTTTCAGGCAGGAGATTCTTTTTACTGGGGTAGTTTGTGAGGGTCTGCCTAGAAACAGAAGTTATTATGAGTAAGACCTTATCAGCATGTATAAGTAGTCACCAAGCATGCAGGCATTTCACACACACTATGAGTTATACAGTAATCATAAACTCTGTGCAGCTATGAAGCTATGAAGTATTTGCTTCTTTCTAAATGTGTGGATCTACATACAGGGAAATATGCAATTCAAGGGCTGATTCACATTAAATAGAGACACTACCATTATATACTTCAATTGCAAACACACTATAGTGCAGGTACTAAGTGTTTAATTCTGTGCACAAAGCCGTTTCCTTGCCTGACACTGTACTATTACACTAAGTAAGAGGAGAACAGCTAAATACTTTATCATTTACATCAGCCTTTTAGGTGAACAAGTAGTCATATCAGGCTGGGAGTGGACATACTGTAAGCAGCTCGGCTATCAGTTATCTCTATATGGTAACACAATGAATTTTCTTAAAGCAATTTGTGGTAATATAATCACTATACCTCTAGCAGTTTCAGGCACATAGAGTTCAATTACAGTACCATTAGTTTGTACAAGATGCTATCTATCAAGCCAATAACACTATGCATTTCAATTAAGCAATATTTGTTGTAAAACCACAGTTACGCTAGCAGTTGAAAGCACATGGAACTCAGTTACATTACCTTGGTCGATATGAAAGGCTGTCGAACAAGCCAGAATACTGTAAACATTGACCGTGTATTTTTTAAACTGTGTTTAGCTGTTTTTGCAGAAATACAGAGTCTGAACGTATTTAAATCATTTTACAAAGACAGATAACATACCAGGGTTTAGAAGCAGACTTCCAACTGGGTCAAGGAGCACCAGATATTTAAAGAAAATACTGACTACTACTCACACATTTTTTGCAGCTGTTCACTAATTGCTAATTGAATGTCCATTCTCTGCTTCACCTTGTTTATTAAATACATCTGTTCAGTCTGCCCTGACAATTTGCTAATACAGCATATGGAATGGCCTTTGTAGAGACTTGTTCCAGGCGATGTTGGCAGAAATATATTTTGCCAGCTAATGTTTGCATGTGAAGAATCCACAACAATAATTCCAAGATAAACCGTCTTTAATTTGACACTAACTTAGATGTGAAACACATCTTTAATCTTTGTCTTACTATCAACACCATGCCTAATATAAAGAAATCTGCCATAGTAAAACCACTGTCCAAACAAAAACAACCCACACTCCCATCACACCATTTCCATCCTCCCACTCCTGAGCACAATCTTGGAAAAAACTGTCTACCTTTAGCTCATAGATTATACTACTAAATGCCACTTTCTCTCACAAAAATAATGTAGCTTCTGGTCAGTGAGGAGCATGGCCACTCCAACCTGGTCTCTAATCAATGACTTTCCTCACATCAATGAACAAAAGCATGTTCTCTGGCACAATTTTGTAGACCTCACCAGAGACTTTGGCTTAGTCACTCCTCTCTAATAATCCATCTTTCAGAAGTAGGCATTAGTCCTGATGCCATCCCTTGGTTCCAAAGTTATTTAATTGAACTATAACTCCTGTACCTCTCTGTCATCTCCATTACTCAAAGGTGTATATCAAGGATCTATTGCTCTTGCATCCCCCTTCTTCTCTATACATATAAATATATATATATATATATATATATATATATATATATATATATATATATATATATATATCAATAAACTTCCAGTTCATCTTCCTTACCTTCCTCTCCCCAATACACAAATGACATGGTCCTCTGCTGCTCCAACCACTCCCTAACTACCTTACAGCAAGACCTACCATCTGATTTCAGTCACCTCAGTGAGTTGGTTACTACTAAAAACCTCATAGTAAATACAGCCCAAACTAAATCTATGCCTTTTGGTGCTAAACAAAAGCTCATCAGATCCAAAAAACTTTAACAATCTATGATTACAACAACCATTCCTTAGACCAAGTCTCCTCTTTCAAGCATCTTGGTCTCTGGTTAGACTCCTCACTCAACTTCCACCTGCATCTTGATAATACATGCAAAAAAAAAAAAAAAAGAATCCCTGACTTTTCTGAGCATAAAAATTATCCTCTTTTCTCTCATATTCTACCAGACCTGCATTAGGGAAAGGAAACATATTCCCTCAACTTGCATTCATCCTCCCTCTTATATCTATAGTCTACTAATATTTCTGTCACTATTCAAATGCTAGAAGACCAACTATGTAGATTTATTGCACACACTCGAATAAATGAACATTACTATATAACACTAAGAAAGACAAATTGACTTCCAGTTAACCAAAGAGCAGACCTGTTCGTAGACTGCAAATGTTCGTCCTCCTACATGAACACAGTCGCCCTCGTTTAATCTCAGAACAAATAAGACACACACCCACATTCGACCTAAGAAATGTGAACAACTCAAGCCCTAAACAAATCCTACACTCCAAGCTACATATTTCTGATACTGCATTTTCATTTTAAGGATAAAAATTCTGGAAGTCCCTCCCACATGAATTTAAAGACTCATTTTCTTATTCCACATCCCATTTTCTACTAAAATCACATTTACTTAATCAAACAGACTGCACCCGTTACCCGTCAGGTCACATCAGTTGTCTACTTTAACTCTTCTTTGCTCTAACTTAGCCACTAAGATAATTTGCTCCTTTTCACATCTCTAGTTTATTCTACGCTCTCTCTAGAGAGAGAGAGAGAGAGAGAGAGAGAGAGAGTTTATTCTACTCTAATTTCTCAAATGTTTTGAAATGTCTGTGCATATTGGAAATTAATACATTAGATGTACAATTTATCAAAATTGTTACTCTGTCATTGTACTGTTTTGCTGTCGCTTGTATGTGTACTCTTGTCCGGTCAGTTTTTGACCCTGGATTGAGACTGAAATTGGTCAAAATTAATTAGTGCTCTGCCCTAGTAATTGAATTCCATAAATAAATAAATAAATAAAACACAATGCACACCAGGGAAAGTAGGCAGAGAATAGAACTCAGCATTAGGTCATAATGATAGAGTTTTCAGAAACATTTGCATAACGATATAGCCCAATTCTGCTTTGGTATGTAGTAGGACTAATAGATGTCTTTCAAAATATCGAAGTATAAATATATCAAATGGTAAAACATTGATCCAAAATTATCAAAACACAAAATCACAAAAAAAAAGAAAGAACGAAATAAAGAAAAAAACAGAACTCCCTCACACACCCGCTAATTATATATACCAGATTGCACAACAAAAGCGAAAGGGCAAATTCCTCGATCTCCACTATACCCCAATTTCACAGAAACAAATAGCAGTAGGAGCGATCAAATGAGTTTTGGTCACTTCTGCTGGCTGCAAAAGTGTTCAGTATTACAAATGTTCTTTTGCAGTGCCAGCCTTCTGAGAAAAAGATTGTATAATAAATTGGAGTGGCTGCATTACTAGCAGCTGTCACACTATTGAACAGTGGTGATGAGGCTTTGCATAAGGAATGCAAATCTATGGAATGCGTTAATGCTGAACTTTTAACTACTAGAAGTTTACAGACTGCTTTTTACCACTAGTGCTGTTACTAAACTTGTTAAATGTAAATGTTGCCATAGAGAAGAAAAAATGCAAGTGTTACTGGACTTGAGTATGACTGCATTAGTTATACACAGTTTGTAAGTATAAAATAAATAGCAAACAAACATTTAAAGTGATTTATGTACATGGAGTTGAGATGGAATAGCTGGTGACACTGATTAAAGTATAAATTCTTTTAGACAAAGTGTTACACACTGTGATGTATCATTTAACACGGTATGATAATTGGTCAGGACTTGCCCTAATTCAAAGAGCTATAGATGATATGAGGTAAAATGTTCAGACAGACTTATAGTCAGAAATGCATATCCCTAATAAAGAAAAAGATGTTAACACTAGTTGACACAAAATGAGCTAAGATTTGGCTAGATAAATCTGATACTGAATCTTACCAAAGAACTATAGTGGTTAAAGAAATAGAAATAAAAGAAGTCAGATTGGAGACTATCATGGAATGTTCCTTGGATAAAAAGACAGTAAGACAAGCAGGTGTAGAAATCTGGGAAGGGAGGAACGAATGTCATAGTGAAGAAAAGGGTAAAGGGGAACATGTGCAGCATCTTACTCTTATCCTTGCCACATCAAAATAGAGAGGCAATAAAAAACAGAAGGATTGTCTCTGAGGGTAATGAAAATAAAATACCATCTGTAGAAGACAAATGGGAACTAGTCCCACCACTAGTGTAAGAAAACAATTTTCATTAGCTATCTTTTATCGAAGATTGATTAGGTGAAAGGGAAAGTCTGTACCTTTATTTGAAGAAGAGGACATGGCCTCCACTTCAAGTCAATATGAATGCGAATATTTCTGTCTTGGCTGGATTCCAGATTAGCTATGTCAATTTCAAGGAGGCCCAGGGAGAAGATAACACAAAGAGCATAGTTTAGAGAGAACCCAGCAAGAGTAGATTGGGAAACAAAGAAACACAACGCCTCCACTTCACACCCACACATTGAGCTAAGAGATGACATTTTCAACATGGTAAACAAAAACAAAGAAAAATACACAACCAAAGAATCTTAGAAGCCTTGTAATGATTTTAGTGCATAGCCACATTGTGGACAGTTATGTTAGACATCCCTGAGGCTTGCTAGATATAACAAAAGAAACATGGAGTAAAACTCCCCTCTTAAAAAAGTATGACAAAACATGAGATTGACATACAGACAAACACATTTCAGCTCATAAATTCATTATAAGGGGTCTAAAAAAGAGAGCCTATTTTAGTAAATTATGGAAGAAACTTTTAGATCTAGTTTCTAGTGAATAAATCCCCATTAGTACATTAGTGCAAACATATATTCTTATTCATTAATTTATAGAGAACCACTGTTAACTCTATTAATATTATTTTATTTCTTTTCTTTTTTTTTTATTATTTTACATTATTATTGTACTGTAAATAGTGTATAATAGTTAAGTGTATATAATAGTTTGTTTGGTTAAGCTGCTGACAATGCTTTCCTTGTGTTTTTATCCATCTCTCACTTATATATGTGTTAAATTGTTTGGGTACTTATTATATTCTGTAACTATTCAACGTTTCTTTTAATTTATCATTAGAGATTGACATACAGAACAAGTTAAGGACTATAATATCTACAGTAAAAAAAATTACATGGAGAAAGCACAGGAGACAGATCAGACAGCATATAACAAAAATGCTCATCTCAGACAATTCCAACCAGGAGATAAGGTACTTGTGTTAGGACCCACTGCTGAAAACAAGGCCCTGATAAAGTAGCAAGGACCTTTTGAAACTGCAGAAGAGGTAATTGAAGTAAGTTGTAGGTTTAGACATTCAGGAAAAAGGATGCCAGAACAGTTGTTCCACATACATTTCCTGATGGTTTTGAAATAAAATGAAACTTCTTTAGCTAGTATGTCCACAGAGGAAGACAGGAGCTTCCAGCATGTTCTGAAGTCAAAACAGTGGAGTCATGGTCAGTTTCTCTGACACAAGATTTAAAGGAATTTATACTTGGGAATAAAAACATGTTTTCAGAGTTACTTAACAGAACCAGTTTAATCCAGTACAAAATAGAAATTATGTTTGAAAAATTAAAAAGTACATTTAAAACTGTACTGAATTTTAGAATTCCTACACCAAGTAGTTAAGAAAGAGGTACAGAAAATGCTCAAAGATGAGAGTCATAGAAGAATTTCAAACTAAGTGAGAATTGTACAGGTCTCTAAGTCTGATTGGTGTATAAGGTTTTGCAATGATTTCAGGAAAAGTTATACTGTCAAAGATAAAATGGCATATATGTAGTTTTATCTCTAATCCTATGTCCCATCTGGTTGAACTGACTGAAAAATTGGCACAGTTAACTTTTTGCCCACTTTAGATGTAACCAAAGATTATTGGCAAATTGCACTAGCCCTAGATGCTAAGGAAAAAATGACATGTTCCACATAAAATGGACTCTTCTATTAGAGAGTCTTGTCTTTTGGTCCCTATTAAGCACCATCAACATTCCAGATGATATTGGGCAAAATTTTCAGATCACCATGATTGATATACGGCAGCCTACCTGGATGATGTAGCATCTTGTTAAAATTCAAGTTATTTTAGACTTACTGCATCGAGCCAAGTGTACTGCTAACCCAGGTAAGTGCAAGATAAGCATGGCAGAAGCTCACTATTAGGACTGTGTAATAGACTGAGGGACAGTGACACCACAGGGGTTGAGAAAGCTAAAGCATTACAAATGTGGCCCATACCAATAAATAAATAACAGTCTAAGGCTTTCTTAGGCTGGGTTAGCTATTTTTGTAAATTTATTCCAAATCTTGCTTCCATTGCTTGCCCCATGAGTGCAAGAGTCCCATGAAGGACAAATGGAAAGTTGAAGCAGAACAAGCCTTTAGCGAATTATGACATATGCTGTGTTCAGAACCAGTGAAACAGCTCCAGAACTTTCCAAGCAATTCTTTATGCATACAGATGCATGTAAAGCAAGCATAGTTGCAGTCTTATCTCTGGCTATAGAAGAAGATGGACCTCCTATCTATTACAGCAGTGGAAAACTCAGTGGCACTGAAAGGCATTATTTAACTATTGAGAAAGAATGTGTTCTTATGAAATGGGCCCTTATCATCTTAATATCATAACTGTTAGAGAATTTGTATTAATCACTGACCATGCCACTTTGCAATCACGTTACCAGCAGAAAGATGGCAACCAAAAACTGATGTAATATACTTTGACCCTTCAGCCCCACAACTTTAACGACCAATACCACCCAGGCTGCAGTCATTTAAATATGGATAGGCTGTCTCAGGATTACATGCCCTTCAACATTGTTATAAGCATTGGTTCTGTACTGGGGTGGGGTCATGTGGCATAGTGACAGTTAAAACTGGGGAAAAACTCTCCACTAGCAGTGGTACATCTGCAGATTGGGTTCCATTCACTAAAATTTGGTCATAGAAAGGAAGAGGTTCAACAGTGCTTCTAAAAACACAGGGGAAGGTAAGCCAAGCTCCTTAAAATTCAACTAATAGAGAACAACTATTGGGATATATCGTAGCCAATACCTGTGGATGAGATTAGATTTCTTCACTTCGGGGTTGACAGAAGAGTCTCCAAGGAGCTGTCTGAATAATGAAGACAATCTGAAGGCTGCCCTAGAAAAGTGGAAAAGGAAAGGGAACTGTTGTGCGGTACATAAAAATGGACTTTTCTCTGCGTGATGTTAAAAAGTCTGGAAGAAAATGTTGCCATTTTCTAAGAAAACTGACATTTTCTAAGTGCTCTTTTGTTTGTAAATCAGCTTTAAAGACAACACTGTCTTTACTTGAGTACAGAAACTGTTAAACTAATCACTGGATGAACACCTAGCGATGCATGACTAAGTGAATTCCTGTGTCACTCCCCATTTTCATTATCCTTGTAAATAAGCCTTCACTTACAAACTGAAAAGCTGACCCCAAAGAGTGTCCTAATTACTTGTAGTGCTGCTACATATTACAGTAAGTATGTGTATGCGCATATATGCATCAATCTCTCTCTCTCTCTCTCTATATATATATATATATATATATATATGTATTGTACGTGTGTCTGTGTGTGTGAAATATTGCATATTATATAGACTTTGCATTTCTTATTGTTTATTTCCAGGCTGATTATTAATAGTTTGTTGTGTTTACTTCTGTTTTAGGGATGTGCATTAATAGCACAATATCTGCTCAGACCAGAACTTTGCCCTACACAGAAAATGAGCCGGAATCTCAATGCCCAACACCAAATTCAAGCAACTGTAGCAAACCATATGATTATTCTTTTTGGTGGCTGACCTTGGGTTTCTCCTTCTTTGGCATTCCTGGCAATGGCATTGTGATTTGGTTCCTTATTTTCAGAATAAGGAGATACTCTTATACCATATATGTTTTAAATTTAGCTGTTGCTGATTTTTTTTATCTTGTAGCCAGGTGTCTGTCTTCCATAGTCAGACTATCAGTTGAGAATCCAGATGCAAAATGCTTTTATAATCTTATAATGTCGATACTGATTGGATGGCAGTATGAGACTACATTATTAGTGATTACAGTAATAAGCATTGATCGGTGTGCAAGCGTCTTGAGACCTGTTTGGTACCGGTACCACAGATCCAAGAAAGTTGCACTAAAGGTTTGTTGTGCACTCTGGGTGCTAGCTCTTGCAAACAGTACAGTTAGAAATGCACTGAAATATGTTTATAAAACTCTGAAGAAAAATAATCCACAAAGCCATGATGGACATCAGTTGTTTGTTACTATTGGCTTGGTGATGATTTACACAGTTTTAGTTCCCGTACTGTGTATTTGCACTTTGTTAATTATATGCAAAATAAAAAAGAATTCTTCTCTGTATTCTGCAGTCATCAACAAAGCTTTAATAGCATCCTTAGTAGCATTCTTGGTCTTTTCTGCACCACTTAAGATCAGTATATATCTTAAATATCACTTTTCATGTAACAATTACTTATTTACAGGCTTTGCTGAGTTCTTAGGCAAGCTTTTAGCAGTAATTGGAAGCAGCATCAATCCACTCATATATTTCTTCATTGGAACTGATCTGCGGAAAAAGTTTAAAGAGTCACTTCTGAGCATTTTGCAAAAAGTCTTTGAAGAGGAACTGTCCGAGACCGTTAATAGAAGGAAGTCCAGAAGCACAACAGTGATGGAAAATACCATCTGAGAAGTACTGCATGCAGCGTAATTCTCATGTTCTTGTGTAAGGAGGATAGTTCTCCATTGCTTACTCTGCTGAGAGCGCATTATAAGTAACAATGATTACTTATACCGCAGTTAAGTGGTGACTTCCAAGTGCTATCTCATATACAGAACTCTAAGAAAGCCATAATATCACAGACTGAGCCTTTGAACTATTACACCATTCTTATAAGTTCATGCTTTACCATTTTAGTATAAAATATTGGATATGCAGTATACTTTGTTTATCCTTTTTGTATGCGGTGACTTAACTGCCTGTCTGAACACTCTACACTGATGATAATGTAACAATTATTTCACAGTTTCAGATAATGCAACAAAAAGTTTATTCTGCATTCCCACATACAAAGCACATGTACTATACATGTATTTACATATTTATTGCTGTGGATAAAATTGCCCTGAAGAATTACTGTATAATTTCAGATCTGTGAAACATTGAAATATGGTCATGCAGTTTGCATTGTGTTACCACTTACTACCTTTAATAAAACTACTTATTTCCAAAGCCATGTGTTATTTAGGTAAAACATTAACAATATGCATTGTGTTTTTATTGCCTGTTTTTATTTTACTTTCTGTCAACATACAAAGTATTTAATTTCTTGTTTATACAGCACTGCTCAGCTCAGGGTGCCAGTGGTAGCTCAATGTGTGATGGTCCTTTTGTCTCATTATCTGTGAAAATAAGATAAAATATGTACTTCACATAGTCTCTTCAACATTTCTAAGAATTACATGCTTTTTCTCATTATATTTCCTTTCATTGGCCAGAGCAGCAAAATAGCTGTACATTTGGTGCATATTAAAACTGTCTTAAGCAGTTGTCAATGTTTTCTTTATGCATGTTTACCCACTATAAATGTTTGATCACATTCATTTTCCTGCCTTGTGTTTTGTTGAATTCTGCCTCTAGCAAATGTTTAGCTACCAAATAAATATGTTCAAGTCATTCATTCTTTCATTTATTCATTACTTTTCCAATGCCTGCTTTATAGCATTCAGGGGTCTGTTAGAGACAGAGCTTTTTCCAACAAACACTAAAAATGATGGCTAGAACAATTCCAGAATGTGCTGCCAATCAGTAACACATGTTCACTTCATAATAACAATTATACAATAATGGCTCATTGCCATTCAACAATGTGCAGGCAAATTGGACAGCCCAACTAGTATGCCCATTGTAAATGGAGCATATACCAATACAATACAGTCCAGCCACTGAAGAAACATTGAGGAGCCAAATGTTCACATCGGCATATGCTTAGAGGACATAAGTACAAGAAAAATCAGGTGTGTTCTGCAAAACTAAAGAAATAGAAATGCACCTGATTTTCCTTCTATTTTTGCTCTGTCCCTCCTAAAATCTCGGCAGACTCTCATACCTCTCAACTGTCCAGATTTTTGCAGAATAGACAGATTTTTCCCTCATAATTTTGGTCTGTTCCTCATGAAAATTGTATATTTCTGGCAAGCCATTGGGGATTTTACATAAAGACATTTTAATTTTGACTTTTACCGACCCATTCACAGATGAAACTGATTGCTATTATGAATAATTACACCCAACCCCACTTTGTAGTCCATGAAAGTCCTCAATGATGCCCACAAATCAGGAAAAAGATACACTTGATAAGGATGTCTTTGGCATGAGATCCATTCTTGTTTAACAAAAGCTTGGCATCATCCTTGAAGAAGGTAGTATGCTGCTCAGTGCTAGGTTTATACCTGCCTGAGACACATAACCAGTGAGCTCAAACGTGCCTTGCTCATATAGTCAAGGGAGGTATGTCTCAGGTCATTAACATCCACACGGACTATAACAAAGTCATAATGGTACTTGTGATTTAATGACTTCTTTGCCTGTGTGACTTGATGGATCCTAGACTTGAAAAGACAGCCAACCATGACTTTTTCCTTACTCAGTCTGGTGAGGGGGACATTGGTGTCTCTCACTATAGAATCACAAATGACCATGAAATTTGGCTCTGCGCTGGTTTGCCTTAAGGAATTAGCAGTAAAAGCATTGGATACAGTGTTACTATGTGTAGCTGTGGGTGGTATTTCAACAAAGTGTTTACATGATTGCTGAGGGACCTTTCTTTGATTGTACTATGCAGGAGGTCTTAGTGTTTTAGAAGGTTACCTGTACATGCCTCAGCATAAGTAGGTTTATGTGTAGGGTCTTTATCCTGTGCAGTAGGCGTGGTGCAAGTGTCACCGACAATCTCTATAGGATTAGTTTTGGTTGCATGAGAGAGTTTTGCCTTCATTGTTAAAGTGTATTTGCACCTCTTGCATACTTTATATGTTTTATTAAGAATAAGTGGGTTGTCAGTGCACATGAGACAATTGTTAAAATGGCTAAGAATACCTATCTCAACCAAACTGACAACAGAGAGTCGGGAAGTGCATATCCATGGCTACTGGTCTACTATGGAGGAATGAGAGCAATGTAAATACTGAATAGGCCAATAAGACAAGGAACCTGATGGACAACACTCAGTTATGTGCCAACTAGATGCTCTAGTAGTTAAAAAACTGTCTTGACAGCAATGCTACAAGAGTGTAGACCACAAGCCTTCCCAATGCAAAATAATTGGTCTGGAGCTTAAGTGCTTAAACTAGAACAAAGACACTTAGAATAACAGGCACAATAAGTCTTCACCAGCATTTCCCAGCTCAGAAGGGTGAAGGCTACTCTCTCTTCCCAGAGGAGTATAGACCACAAACTTTAGTGTGAAATAACTGGTCTTAGTTCTGGTTTAAAGACTTTTCCATTCCATAGTGCCTTTTTTAGCCAATTCCAAACTGATAAACCTATGAACTTAACTGAACCTATGATGGAATAGCTGAAGGTAGTACTTTTCAATGCCGGAACTCTTAACAAGAAACTCTACCCCCTGCAAACCTTCCTCTCCCTGGAGAGTGTAGACATCTGTGTAGTAATGGGTCACCAAAGCATTGGATGAAAGTAAGACTGTGCTTAAACCAGAACTAAGATACTATTAGAATAGCAGACACAATAAGCCATTAATCAGCAACTCCCAGCTTAGAAGGACATAGGGTAGCCTCTCCTGCCACAAGAGTGTGGACTACAAACCTTCCTAATGTAAAATAACTGGTTTGGAGCCCAAGTGCTTAAATCAGACCTACAACACTTAGAATAGCAGCACAATAAGCCTTTACCAGCAATTCTCAACTCAAAAGGGTTGATGCTACCCTCTCCCCCCTAAGAGTGTAGACCACAAACCTTCTTAATGTAAAATAACTGGTCTGACGCATAAGCTCTTAAACCAGAACTGAGACACTTTTAGATTAGCAGCCACAATAGGCCGTCAACCAGCAACTATCAATTCAGAAGGATATAGGCTATCCTCTCCTGCCACAAGAGTGCAGACCACAAACTTTCCTTATGTAAAATAACTAGTGCTTAAATCAGAACTAAGAAGCTTAGAATAACAGTTAGAATGTAATCAGGTTAATAACAAGCATTAATAAATACAGCAGATTAAATACAACTAAAAAGCTTAAGAATGTGTAGCAAAAAGTTAAATAAAGTAAGAAGAAGCCCAAATGCAGTAAAATCAGCTGAATAAAGTGCATTTTTTCTTTAGTGAGAAGAAAGACATACAATTGACACAAATCATGGAAACCACACCTGCTCAGCATCACTCTGCCAGTTTTGACAGAGCAGTAGTCAGATAAATACAGCTACAAAAGGGAACAGCTGCTCTTGTATAAAGAAAGGATCTCCTTGTGAAAGGATTTCACTGGTGAGAAATAATTCAGAACTTAAACAGCTTTACAAAATTGTAAGGAAACTCTAATGAATATCAGATTAGGATGATAACTTGAGATTTTTCAAACACTCTCATTGCTGTAATTCAATCACCAAAGGTCAAGAATCTCCTTATTAGAAGCTGAGTCAGGCCAGATAAGAACATGGATGAAAACTGCACAAAAGTCCTGCAAACTTCCAAAATGTAAAGCATGTCTGATGGCTTGTACTGCTACCAATGTAACAACTTCACAGAAAAAGTTTCAAAGTAAAAGATTCTTTTATGTGCCCTTCTAAGAATGTGTTTTTTCTAATTAAAAGAATTTAATGTCCAGCGACAGGATATGAAAGAGAGGCAGGCTAGACATCCAGAGTTAGTATGATTGCCAGAAGACACACACGTTACTTGCAAAATTTCTGTTATGGATTTTCAACAACATTTGCATACACTTTTGAAAAGAAGGATACTGGAGATTAAACTAATTTAGTTGTTCAGTCTAAAAGTTATGTCTAAAATTGAATATAGGTTTTATGAGACATATTATTTCTTAAGAATTTTTCCCTCTGGGAAACTAATTGGGCACAGATTAAGTATAATGGTGGGAAACAAATGCTAGTTATTTATTAACAATATGTGAATGATTTTTTTTTATGATGATTCTACTTGAATCCAATTTTATTTATGACAAGAGTGTCGGTACTATCATATAAGTTAAACTGTAGTCTGAATACTAGTAGACACAAGCGTAATAGTTAGCATGGCCTTAATATTAAGAATAATTTAACTGTATAGTAACACTATGCTCAGTACCTCTACTCTTCATAGGTATCTGTCACAACATAAGGCTAACACGTCATTATTTCTATCTCTCACCTTCTCTCTGTTTCTTTCCTTCTCTCTTTCTTTAACATTTGAATGCATTGCTTACTGTGGTAATGTCGTGTGGAATTCTGAGAGACAAAAGCACTCACAGAGAAATATTTATTCACTTTCCTTCTCCTCTGATGCCATTTTTTTATTTTTCATTCTTAGAATACTTGTGAATGCATTTTATATTTATCTGCCAGTTATATAAAGCATCTATGTTCTCTGAAAGCCCATGATGAATTAACAACAGGAAATGCATCACTCATATGCATGGCTCTACCACATTCTGCTTACCTACTGTTCTATGAGTATTTATTTATTTTCTTGTCTATTTGTCTGTCTTTCTGTCTCTCTAGTTATTTTAACTGAGATGCAGAACCCATTTACAATAATGTCCAAAGCCGTAGCTAGTTGAACTAGTGCCCTAAGCAGTTCATAGAGTGGCACCCACCTCAACCCAAAGTTGAAAACCACAAAACAAAAAAAAGTCCTCAGATCTGTAGCAATAACAAGCATCTAGTAGCTCCTTACTGCAATTACTAACATGTTAAACATATTCCTTTAGATGGCCATAATATCAGCAGCTGTTAAAATCAAAGTTAGTACTACAATTATGTCTGATCAGCAATTATTTTGAGGTGCCAATTGCGCCCCCTTATAATTGCCCTGTACTGCCACTACATGCACCCTACCATAGATATGCTAGTGGTAGTGGTATTCACCAATGGATAAAAGCTTTACATATATTACACACTAGAAAAAAAGTCATTTAGATCCATGGAATTTCTTATCCCTCTTTATTCTGCATTGATCAGACCTATTATCAAATACAATGCCCCTTTTGGTATGTATCTTTCTAGGCATATCAAGCAACTGGGAAGACTCCCAGAGGATCCTAACTTAAAATGTTACAAGTTTAAAAGACAAGGGCTACCAGGAGAGGCTCCCTTGAGGGCAATCTGTGCCTTGCTTTTTGGGCCCTAGGGATCTAGTGGTCTAAGACCTCTCATATTTCCACAAATCAAACAGTCCCACTAACATCAGAACCAGGAATCTAAACTTGCTTCAGCAAAAAAAAAAAAAAAACAGTGGAGAGGAAGATGTATTATGCAACACTTACCTCTTCACTGAAACAAACTTCCACAACAATTAAGCAAAGTGACAGACCTTCTCACTTCAAAAAGGAATTTGACAACTGGATGGGTATCCACAAATTCAGTCCTAGTATAACTAGCCTGTTGCTCCTTGAAAAAGGCAGTAAGGTCTACAAGTAGGTACTAGCAAGACAGTAATGGACACTTGGCTCATCTGCCTTATACTTTCTATAAATCTATGATTCTACAGTTCTGTGATACAATACGGCTAAAGTATTGGTTCTATTGTTTTCTGTCCTTTTTTTTTTGTATAGTTGAAACATGGAGTATTTACTTTTGGCTTTTCTGCACTTCATCCTCACTATGTGCTTTGCA